>NC_090028.1:32568826-32761326 GCF_037176765.1 Anolis sagrei
TTCAGACAGGTACGCTGGGCCGGAGCCGGATAGGGTTTTGTAGGTCAAAAGCAGCACTTTGAATTGTGCTCGGAACTGGATCGGCAGCCAGTGGAGCTGACATAGCAGGGGGGGTGATATGCTCCCTGTATGACACTCCGGTGAGCAATCTAGCGGCCACCCGTTGGACTAATTGAAGTTTCCGAACAGTCTTCAAAGGCAACCCCACCTAGAGCGCGTTGCAGTAATCTATTCGGGATGTAACAAGAGCGTGGACCACTGTGGCCAGATCCATGTTCAATGCCCCTCCAGCTCTAAAAGTTTGAGGCCATAATCTCTGCGATGTTTACTACTTCCTGTTGTTACATTCCACGAGACAGGGTCTCCGCAGGGTCTCAGTTATATCACAACTGAGTCTCAGCATTAAATTTACAGACTAAAGGGGTATAGGTAAAAAGTATATATGTAAATATCACTGTATTGCTACATTCCATAAGTATTCCATGGGTGTGGATTCCCTCGGCACTCAGGCACCTCCGGCACCTGGAATCTTCTATTTTTCTTGTGTACTCTTATTTACTCCTCCATTTTTTGTCACCAGAGTGAGAGAGTTAACGTTATAATTGTATACTCACAGGATTACTTCTTCAAAATAAGAGAGTGTGGTGACGGCAAAGTGCCGGAACCCGCTTATCTCGCCGGCCGGCTCGCACTTTCGGCAACCCGCAGCCCTGCGGGGGGCCACTACCGGGTCCTTCTGCCCCTCACCCTTGAGGGGAGAGGGGATTTAGACCATCAGCTGACCCCCCTACGGGTTCGTGACCCCCCCGGTCTCCATCCACCGGGCATGGGAGGGCGAGATACTCGCCTGGTCAAGCTGAAAGTGCTGAGGTTTGAGGAGCTCTCAATACCTCCGTCTTGCCGCCATGGGCCCACACCGGAAGTTCCCCAAACCCTTTCAGTATTTTCTGTTGGTCATGGGAGTTCTGTGTGCCAAGTTTGATTAATTCCATTATTGGTGGAGTTCAGAATGCTCTTTGATTGTAGGTGAACTATAAATCCCAGCAACTGCAACTCCCACAGGACAAAATCAATACCCTCCCTCCCCCAATCCCAACAGTATTCAAATTTGGGTGTATTGGGTATTTGTGCCAAATTTGGTTCAGTGATCCTGCATATCCAATATTTATATTACTATTCTTAATAGTAGCAAAATTACAGTTATGAAGTAGCAACGAAACTAATTTTATGATTGAGGATCACCATAACATGAAGAAGCGTATTAAGGGGTCGTGGCATTAGGAAGGTTGAGAA
The DNA here is from genome assembly GCF_037176765.1 of Anolis sagrei. NCBI lineage: Eukaryota > Metazoa > Chordata > Lepidosauria > Squamata > Anolidae > Anolis > Anolis sagrei. The sequence continues at coordinate 32,570,120 of NC_090028.1, forward strand.
CCACTGCTGATGGGGCTTTCCTAATCTCCCTGGGGAGGGTGTTCCAAAGTCAGGGGGGTGAGGACACCAGTGAGAAGACACTCTCCCTTGTTCCCACCAGCCATGCTCGTGACTGTGGTGGGAGCGAAAGGAGGGCCTCCCCGGCAGATCTTAGAGCCTGCACCGGTTCATAGGGGGAGATGCCAATCTTACTATTTTAATGTGCTTTTATTTTATTTATTTATTTAAAAGTTTTGTATACTGGCCTTCTCACCTCTCTTGAGGGACTCCAACCACAATATCACATACAATCAATAAAACATCATAATACATATTACAGTAAAACATTAAAACAGCAATTACAATCAATAACTATAATGGTCAGTCGTCACACTAAAATCGTTGCTCATCATCCTCCATCCATATCTCAGGATGTTGGCTCACCCCTCGAATGCCTGTCTCCATATCCAAGTCTTCACCTGTTTCCTAAATGTCAGGATAGACGGGGCAGTTCTGATCTCCAGTGGGAGAGTCGAGGGGCCACCACCGAGAAGGCCTTGTCCCTCGTCCCCACCAGGCGCGCTTGCGAGGCCGGTGGGACCGAGAGCAGGGCCTCTCCAGATGATCTTAATAATCTTGATGGTTCATAGGGGAGAATACGTTCGGAGAGGTAAACAGGTCCGGAGTCATTTAGGGCTTTATAGGTTAACACCAGCACTTTGAATGTTCGGAAGCTAATTGGCAGCCAGTAGAGCTGGTGTAACAGCGGAGTGGTGTGCTCCCTGTACCCAGCACCCGTTAGTAGTCTGGCTGCCAAGTGTTGGACTAGCTGCAGCTTCCGGGCAGTCTTCAGAGGCAACCCCACGTAGAGAGTGTTGCAGTAATCTAAACGGGATGTAACCAAAGCGTGGACCACCGTGGCCAAGTCAGACTTCCCAAGATACGGGTGCAGCTGGCGCACAAGTTTTAATTGTGCAAAAGCTCCCCTGACCACTGCCGAAACCTGGAGCTCCAGGCTCAGCGATGAATCTAGGAGAACTCCCAAACTGCGAACCTGCGTCTTCAGGGGGAGTGTGACCCCGTACAGCACAGGCTGTAACCCTATACCGTGTTCGGCCTTTCGACTGACCAGGAGTACCTCTGTCTTGTCTGGATTTAGTTTTAATGTGCTAGGCCATGAAAGTCTTCAAATATTGAGCACGATGCTTTGAACTGAGCAGTAAATGAAGGACCCATGCAGTTGGCAAAGCAGGAGTGTAATATTTTTGCAACAGCATGTTTTGGTTAATAGTATCATAGTGGTATTTTGGACGTTTCGGTTCCTCTTAACTTTGGTGCCCTCAGTTGTAACCATTACCATTTTAACCGCCTCCAAGCCATTTCCATCTCTAATGCTGTATAAAACTACCTCTAAATGATCTTTAATAAAAGTGCATGAATGTTTGGATAGCTGCCGTTGCCCTCAAACGGGGTTCGCTGCGCACCATCAATCACTGGTTCCTTTTCCAAAGCGACACTTTGTAAAGCTTTTGATAACATCGCATGCTCAGTCAGGGGGAGGATAGATTTCAAAACATTAGGAAAGTCTTTAAGTTTTGAAACATTAAAATTTGCTTTTTACATGGAGTCCTGAAACAACAGTGCCCCTGCCTTTCCCATCTACTAATTCTGCCAAAACCGATATTCCTGTTTAGAAACAGTAAACCATATTTGACAGTTTTAAGACCAAGCAATGAACTATGCAAAAAATGGGAGACAGAATTGGGGACAAGGGGAAGGGAGAGAAGAGCCTATCTACCTTCAAATAACACAACTTAAGAAACATTTGTCGTTTGACTTTTTCAGAAAAGAGAGAGAGCTTACCAGCTTTCAAAAAGATTCAAACGTGCATTGGTTATAATATATTTTTGAGAAGGAATCCCACTGGATGCAATGCCAAAATACCTGGGAGTTACTCTGGACCATGCTCTGACTTAACAAGAAGCACTGCTTGAATATCAAGCAAAAAGTAGATGCTAGAAATAACATCACACAAAAGCTGACTGGCACAACCTGGGGATCACAACCAGACACAGTGAAGACATCTGCCCTTGCGCTTTGCTACGCTACTGCTGAATACGCATGTCCAGTGTGGAATACATCTCATCACATTATAGCAGTGGATGTGGCTCTTAATGAGACATGCCACATTATCACAGGACATCATCACCTACGCCGCTGGAGAAAGTATACGGTTTAGCCGGTATTGCACCATCTGACATCTGTTGGGAAGTAGCAACCTATAATGAAAGGACCATGGCATTGACATCTCTGGCCCATCCTATGTTTGGATATCAACCAGCAAGCCAATGCCTTAAACCAAGAATATTTATTTATCTACAGTATTTATATTCCACCCTTCTCACCCCACAGGGGACTCAGGGTGGATTACAATGTACATATACATGGCAAACATTCAATGCCATAAACACACAACATATATAGTTAGACACACAGAAGCTATTTAACATTCCAGATTTTTCATGAGGGTATTTTGGCCACCAGGGGAGCTGTCGCTTCACTGTCCATTTGTGACACAGATGAAGTACTTCCTCATTCTTTGCATACTTGCTGGAGATTTTTATGGCATCGTAAATTAGCCTCCCCAGATAAGCAGTACCTAAATTTCCTACTTGACAGATGCAACTGTCTTTCGGACTGCAAAGGTCAACAGCAAGCTACACAAATTGGTCGGAAGCTCACTCCGACCTGGGCTGGCTTCGAACTCATGACCTTTTGGTCAGTAGTGATCTTAATGCAGCTGGCTGCCAACCAGCTGTGCCACAGTCCCGGTAGGAAATAGCTTCCTAAGATCTACAGAGATACTTGCAGGGACACCTCAGCAAGTGAGAGTCCAAAAGTGGCAGGCAAAATCCCGGAACATCAATCAGTGGCTGATATCAAATGAGAGACTCCTCCCTGGGCACACAGAAGACTGGGCAACTCAGAAAGTGCTGAACAGACTGTGCTCTGGCACCATGAGATGCAGGGCTAACCTTAAGAAATGGGGCTACAAAGTGGAGTCCACGACATATGATTGTGGAGAAGAGCAAACCATAGACCACTTAATACAGTGGTTCTCAATCTGTGGGTCCCCAGGTGTTTTGGCCTACAACTAGAGAAATCCCAGCCAGTTTGTCAGCTGTTAAGAACCACTGACTTACCACAATGCAGCCTGAGCCCTGCCACATGTACAATGGAGGACCTTCTCACAGTGACATCAGAAGCACTCCAAGTGGCCAGCTTCTGGTCAAAGGACATTTAATACCATGCTAAGCTTTTAACCCTCTTTGTGGTTTTTCTATACATTATAACTGTATTCTGAATTCGCTTCTCACACAATAAATAAAATAAATATTTTTTGGAACATTGTGAGTATCTATAAAACAAGCCATGATCATTATTGGACAAATTATTGGGAAATGTGGGAGAAAGCAGTGTATCTCACAGAGTATCGTATATACTTCTATATAAATTGACCTCATAAATAAGCCAAGGGCAGATTTGGGGATCAAAATTATAGGTTTTTATACGATCCATTTATAAGTCAAGAGTTATTCATGGAGAAGGGAAAACACCACTGACAACTTAGGAGGACATTTCCCTGGCATGACATTCAAAAATGGCAGAAATGGCAATTTTTGAGAATAGAAGGACTCATTACTTCAGGTTCTCCTGGGATGGACTAAGATCTCACCTTTTGTCATTTTACTCAGAGAAAGGGATGGTTCCTTTTTTGATAAGAGTTAAGGTATAGTACTCACGTTGCCCCATGGATAAGTCGACCCAAGTTTTTTTTGGGGGAGGGGGTCAATTTTTTGACTAAAAGTTTTAGACTTATACATGAGTATTAGGCTTGTTTGATTAAAAAAATGGTTCAAAACTCGTTTCGGATGTAGGGGCACTAGTGGTTCTATTCTAAAGTCAATTCCAATTTTCACAGAAAAAAAATGTTCAAAACTTTTCAAAACTTCCAAGACTTCTGAATCCTTTCATTAATGGTTTGAATGTGTTATTTCCTGTTTCATTGAGTAGTCTTTACTTTGAAAGTAGTTGTTTTACTCCAGGAGTGGGAAAAAGCAAACCGAGGAAATGCCTTCCTTCCTGGTTTAAAACTGGCTTCTCTGGCTTGAGCCAGAAGTGGGGGAAGCAAAAGAAGGAAATTCAGCCTTCCCCAGTTTAAAAGTGGATTCCCTTCTTTGAGCCAGAAGCCGGGGAAGCAAAGGGAGGAAACTCAGCCTTCATCGGGTTAAAACTGGCTTCTCTTGCTTTAGCAGAAACCGGGGAAGAAAAAGGGAGGAAATTCAGCCTTCCCCGGTTTAAAACTGGCTTCTCTTGCTTTAGCAGAAACCGGGGAAGAAAAAGGGAGGAAATTCAGCCTTCCCCAATTTAAAACTGGCTTCTCTGGCTTAAGCTAGAAGTGGGGGAACAAAGGGAGGAAATTCAGCCTTCTCCGGTTTAAAACTGGCTTCTCTTGCTTGAGCCAGAAGCCAGGGAAGAAAAAGGGAGAAAATTCAGCCTTCCTCAGTTTAAAACTGGCTTCTCTGGCTTAAGCCAGAAGTGGGGGAACAAAGGGAGGAAATTCAGCCTTCTCCGGTTTAAAACTGGCTTCTCTTGCTTTAGCCAGAAACTGGGGAAGAAAAGGGGAGGAAATTCAGACTTCCCCAGTTTAAAACTGGCTTCTTGAGCCGAGACCAGGGACCAGAATCATTTCCAACTCACTTCCCGAGTTGAAAGAAAATGGCAAAACTAGCTTTGGAAGGGCAAAGGGACTTCCAGTTTCCTAAAAAAGTTCAAAATTGCTTCAAAAAGGTATTTTTTCCGAATTTAATCCGAATTACGAAGCTTCTGACTGGATCTAACCATTCCTAACGAGTATATATAGTAGTCAATATACAGCCCTCCTTACAGAGCAGGAAACGACTGAGTTTGGGAATATGCAACTCAATGTGTTACAGATCTTGATTCAGAATTTCAGTCATAGCCTTGCATGTAAAAACTGCCATTTGTCTCAATTTCCCCCCTTTAAGGAAAATTCACGCTGATTTCTCAGTTGTACCTCAAACGCTTTGCCTTTTCAGACCACGTGGAGTTCTCTAAGCTCTCAGTTGAATGATTTCCAACTTGTCAACTTCCAAACTGTGGGTCTTGGGACTGAACGTAGTAGTCAGGTTTTTGTGGCCTTGTGTTGGCATAGTTCTCGGCACTCCCTGTTCTCAGCCGTTGACGTGTTGGCACAGCAAATCACAAGGTTGAAATGGAAGTCAGGGGAAAAAATAGTTTGGCTTGTGCTACGTGTTACTTATCCACATGGGACTTGCCTCATATGTGTGGAGGGACAATAATGGGAAGGGCAAGGATCTCGGTGGGATTACATAGCATCCAAATATGTAACCATTTTTGTATAGCAGCTCCTTGTTTGACCCAACAAAAATTATGGATTATGGGAGGTGTAGTCTTTTATAAAAGTATGCTTTCTAGATTCTGGGAATTGATTACTTAATGTATATCTTTAAAGCACATATTTTGAATTATTAATTTTGATAATTGTTTCCTCTGTTGTGAGAGAAATTCTGTACATTTGTCATGAAATATGAATCGGATGGACTTCCAACTCTTGTAGAGGCTATTTCATGCATTTCATATCGAGATGTGTAGTTTTGCAAGGTCTTCAGCCTTCTGTGCCAAAGAGTGCTCGTACCGCATCAAACTACAAGGGTTATCTGGAAAGTAAGATTACAAGGCATGTAGCTTCACAGGGAATTTTTGCGGGGAATTTTCATGGGGGAAGTTGGTATCAGTGTAGTGTAGCAGGAAGCCACCGAAAGCAAACGAGCAGTGCCAGTTGTCAGTAGCTCATCAACTGGCATTGTGGTGAAACTTAGAGATGAGCGTCCTCATTCCATTTCCCTTCTGTCTGTCTCCTTCATGGCAATGCGCATCCACACACTGCTCACGCAACACAAGAGTTGTTGACTTCATTGGGTTGGGATGTTCTAAGCCACCCTTCTCACAGCTCTGATCTCGCACCCAGTGACTATCATCTATTCACTAAATTGAAGGCACATCTGGGTGGAAAACATTTTCTGACAATGACAAGGTGAAAATCGAAGTGATGAACTGTCTGAATAAGGTGGAGGGAAACTTCTACGACACAGGCATCAAAAAACTTGTCCCATGGATGACAAAATGTATTGAACAATGGTGATTATGTGGGAAAATAATGTAATACCTATGCTATAATCCATATAAGTTTTATTAAAATATATCCATTCTTCGTAATTTTTTAAAAAAATCTTGTAATCTTACTTTCCAGATATCCTTCATACATATCCTAGAATTTCATAGCATTTCATCATGGCACTTAAAACTGCATTAATTCTACAGTTTAAAGTCAGAAGCGCCATCCATGTGGATCTTCTTTACCTAGCTGAAGTCTCTCCCTCCCTCTTTCTTTCTCTCTCCCCCCCTCTCTCGTTCTCTCTCTCTCTTTCTTTCCTGGCTTTCTGTCAATATGTGATCCAAGGCAGCTATACCCACCTTCTCCTCTGTGGCCCCCCGACTCTGGAACTCATTGCCCGGAGGGATTAGGAAAGCCCCCACCTTAGAAACCTTCAAAAAGGATCTCAAAACCCGGCTTTCTGTTGCGCTTTCGGAGAGTAGCCACACAACTATACACTATTGCTCCCCTCAATGTTTCTGTTCCTGAAGTACCCTTCCCCTGCCTGCATGAATGCTTGTTTTTTACAACCCTGTTTCTTTATGAGCTCTCCCTCACAAATAATCTGCTCCTCTTTTATCTCACCCTGAGTTTTAGCATTTTATCTTGCACATGCGGCCAGCTGATTGTCATTGTGATTGTGGATATTGTATTTTTATATTGCTTATTGTATTCATATGTTTTATGTATTTCACTGTGTTGTCATTTGTGTCTTTGGTTTTTATTTTATTGTAATTTGTTGTTTGGACTTGGCCTCATGTAAGCCGCCCTGAGTCCCCATTGGAGGAGATAGTGGTGGGGTATAAATAAAGTTTATTATTATTATTTGAAACACAACAAGATGAGTCCACAACAGACACTCTGTTGGCTGTTGAATTGGATCACACGTCTGACACTTCCCAAGTGTCTAGGACTGTGTGATGTATTGGCGAATAATGCAGGCAGATCCCAGTAAGGTGGCCTTTTGCAGCTGGCACATGGTAATTTTGTCAGTGCCGATTATGTTTAAGTGCAGGTCAAGGTCTTTAGGCACTGCACCGTGTGCCGATCACCACTGGAACCACCTTGACTGGCTTATGCCAGAATCTTTGCAGTTCTATCTTTAAATCCTCATATCATGTCAGTTTTTCCAATAGTTTCTCGTTAATCCTGCTGTCACCTGGGATTGCGACATCGACGATTCATACTTTGTTTTTTAACACGATTGTGAGGTCAGGAGTATTATGCTCCAAAACTCTGCCTGTCTGAATCCAGAAGTCCCAGAGGAGTTTGGCGTGTTCATTCTCTGTAACTTTTTCTGGCTTGTGATCCCACCAGTTATTTGTCACAGGCAGATGGTATTTGTGGCACAAGTTCCAGTGAATCATCTGAGCAACGGTGTTATGCCTCTGCTTGTAGTCTGTCTGCACAATCTTCTTGCAGCAGCTGAGGATGTGATCTATTGTTTATTATTATTATTGTTTATTATTATTATTATTATTATTATTATTATTATTATTATTTTCCATAATTTTCTTGCTGACATGGCAAAGAACACAACTGCAATACACTTATAGACAAAGTAAGAGAGAGGGAGAAAATCCCTCCCAAACCTTCCGATATTTGCTTGTCTAGAACCTGGGCAGCAACCCTTCAACATTCTCCACTGTAACCATAAATAACATGCCCATCTCTAATTTGTCCTCCAATAACAGCCAGAGAGCAGTGATTTATCTGACGACCAAAACAGGCCCCTCTAATTTGCTAACCAATCGCTGTAGTCCTTTTCTTCTCTAGCCAATTATTCTGCCATTTCTCATTTACCAGTAAATAATTCCTTACTCTCAAATTTACTAAGCGATGATGTGACTGATTTGCTGACTGACAATGGTGTCAACCAGTAGCCACAATGTTCCAGCAAATATTTGGACACCTCTTCCTTTCCCTTTAGCTAAAAAAGGGGCCATGGTGATCATTTCTTTCACAGTTCTGAAAGTTGCAGGTTTCTTTTTTTCCCCTTTCCAGTGAGATGTAGCCTTTGACCGCCCAAGGATTTGCTTTCTCTGAAAATCTGAAGGCTGCCTCTACATGCTTTGTAAGAACTGTATGTGTCTCTTTTTTGGGAAATCAAAGAGGAGCGGACGTTTCCTCTCTGCGCTGTTCTTCTCCCGCAGTGTTCTTGCCATCATGCTGGGGTTTGGCAGCGCCTCTGCTTTAGCTTTGACCGTATGTGTCAGTAGGAGAATGATATGTTCAACTGCATCTCTTGTCCCATTGACCTCGCCACCCAGGCTGATCCCGCTGTGGCGAGAAGCTTCGATTCATCTCCAGAGCAAAAGGGATTCATTTTGCAAGTCTCATTTCATTCGTGTTTGGCACTCGAGAGAATCAGACCATGACATGTTTTCCCTAAAAGAAAAGACCCCCCTCACGCGTGCTCATCAGGTAAACAGTGCGGAGAATCAATAAATGCATTCATCGCCAATTAAAAATGATTTGTCAGGGGCACAGCTTGAGGGGAAAAAGTTATTTTTTTTTTGAAACTCTGAACTCCAAAATTATTTAACCAGTTATGGAACCCCAAAGAGCATTGGAGATCTACTATCCATGCAACCTACCTTCAGAATCAAAGTGCCACTTCGCATGACTACCAACTGTGGGATTCTGGTATCTGTAGTCCACCATGTAACTTTTCCAAGATGCATATTAAGGGTAGGAAAAATAATCTTGTAATGAGAGGGATATGGGAGATTCTGTAAGGAAAGACTGTAGTAACTATGTTTGGCTATCCTGAATGAAAAAAAGATTGTCAGCGATACAAACTCTTCTTAGTGCACATCCAGACAACACAGAAATCCGCACCAAGGCGGGTTTTAAAAACCCATTTCGGCACAGATTTCTGTCCCCACTCCCACTCCAAAACCTAGAATTTCCCAAAAGAGTGGCTACATGCCATCCTGATTATAATCGGGATGGCATGCAGCCACCCTGAATCCCCCCAAATTTACCCCTCCTTGCATCCTGTCTCCTGGTACATCATTTCCTCACACCAGGAGGGCACGAGGAGGAATTCTCCTAGTGTGCCGATCACCACTGGGACCACCTTAACTGGTTTGTGCCAAAGTCTTTGCAGCTCGATCCTTAAATCCTCACATCGTGTCAGCTTTTCCTGTTGTTTCTCTTCAATCCTGCTGTTGCCTGGGATTGCAACATTGACAATCCATACTTTGTTTTTTTACACGATTGTGAGGTCAGGAGTATTGTGCTCCAAAACTCTGTCTGTCTGAATTCGGAAGTCCCAGAGTAGCTTGATATGTTCATTCTCTGTAACTTTTTCTGGCTTGTTTATCCCACCAGTTCTTTGTCACAGGCAGATGGTATTGGTGGCACAAGTTCCAATAAATCATCTGAGCAACGGTGTTGTGCTTCTGCTTGTAGTCTGTCTGCGCGATCTTCTTGCAGCAGCTGAGGATGGGATCTATTGTTTCATCTGCTTCCTTGCAGAGTCTATACTTGGAATCTGTCGTCGACTTTTCAATTCTGGTTTTGATGGCATTGGTTCTAATGGCTTGTACTTGGGCTGCCAGAATCAGGCCCTTTGTCTCCTTTTTCAAGGTTCCATTTGTGAGCCACATCCATGTTTTCTTTGTCAATTTGTCTATTATTATTATTATTATTATTATTATGGATTAAAGTAACTTTGGATGATGTTGACTTCTTGTTTCTCAAGCACCACAGAGTTGACTAATCGACTGAGAAGAGATGCACTGTCTAGAAGTCCTAATTCACATCAAGCAGTATTTTCCATCCCATCTCATATCTTGATTATAAGCCAATATCCTTTCAGATTTTCCAGAAAGATCCACACATACTCTTAGTCAAAAATGCAATGATGCTCAGTACTTAAAGGGGATAATTGTCTTTTCCAAAGAGTAGGAGATCAGGGTTTCAAACCATGCTCAGGTAAGAGTAAATCATACTCTCCCAGCCTCAGACAAAGGTAATAATAAACTCTCTGAACAAATATTTCCAAGAAAACCCTGTGATATGTTTGTCTTGGAGTTGCCAGAAGTCAGAAACAACACAAAGGCACACAACAATAGCAACAAAGCACTGATAAGGTCAAGTAGTTTCCTTAGTGACCATCCTTACTATCAATGGTCTAAACACTATCAATGAGGTAACACACACAAGCACCAGCAAAGAAGGAGAGAAACTGGGACATTTTAAAAGTAGCTGAAAAAATGGGATGGAAGAGGATTAATCAAAATTATTTTTAATATATATGTGTTAAGGCGACAATTTTATGCTTATATTGTTTTGTTAATCTTATGGTTGTGTTGTTTACTCTGTATATATTGGTGATGTTACTTGGAAACTGCTCTGAGTCCCCTCGGGGAGATAGAGCGGTATATAAATAAATTATTATTATTATTATTATTATTATTATTATTATTATTAAGATCATTCAGGACAATAAGAGGGTATGAGACACACACTTTCCATTCTGTCCTCAGAAGAAAATTGTGGAGTCATGAAAAACTGATGTGAAATTTTGGGATGATGGTGATGGCCAATCCATAGTAAAACCCTGGATACAATTATAATTTTGTTGCCACCGAGAAATGTATGGAACGGGAATAAAATGCAAGGAGGAGGTTAACTTAAATCAATTTATTTGTGAGAATGATGTAAAACAATGATAAATTGGACACAAGAAAGAGAAAAATGACCTGAGAAGTGCAATAAGTAGATGGAACAAAAAGGGTGCAGGGAGAGGTAGATGACGGGTAGGGAAGAGGCTGTGGGTCACAAAAAAACCCCTATGGCAAAGGAGAAGAGCAGCCAGCTAGTTCCTGGTTGGTAGTCATGTCTGAAAGGTCTGGGTATTAGACAACCTTGTCAGTGATGATTGACTGGGTGAGGTGAATCAGGGTTAATGAGAGTCCAGTGGGACTTGAAAGCACCTCACTTCCTCTGGATGCTGTCCAATAAGGAAAGGTTCTCATTTGTCAAAGGTGATGGGTCCACTAAAGAGTGTGGATGCACAAGGGAGGGGAGAAGCATATGGAGAGTTCAGGAATGTTATGTTTTAGATTACAATTCCAAGAATCCTCCAGCCAGTATTGCTTGGGAAAGTTACTAACGATGTAACATTCCCAGGTGCTGAGTTTATACACTGATTTATGGGGAGATCCACATTCACATGATCACCACTGGCGGGTCGCAAAATCTTAAATCAGGTCCACAGTTCTACATTATTAAATATGTTTTTCTGAGAGTGAGCAGATGGCTAATACTGTATGGAACATATTCTATTAAAAACTAAAACTGTCTGGTCTATCCAATGCAATTTTCTGAATCACCACCCCAAATAACCGAACCGAATCTAGAGTTGACCAAAAACTGATTCGTAACCCTTTTGGTACTAATGTTGGAGAGTGGTCCCTAGTCAAAGCGGTCCCTGGTCAAACTGGTCCCTGATCATGTGGTCCATGGTCAAGTGGTTTGTGGTCAAGTGGTCTCTTGTCAAAGTGGTCCCTGGTCCAAATGACCCCTGGTCATGTGGCCCATGATCAAGTGGCCCCTGGTCAAAGTGGTTCCTGCTCAAAGGGGTCCCTGGTTAAGTGGCCCCTGGTCACAGTGGTTCCTCAAGTGGTCCCTGGTCAAAGTGATCCCTGGTCAAGTGGCTCCTGGTCAAAGTGGCTCCTGGTCAAGTGGTTCCTGGTCAAAGTGGTCCCTGTTCAAGTGGTCCCTGGTCAGTGGTTCCTGGTCAAGTGGTCCCTGGTCAAAATGATCCCTGGTCAAGTGGCTCCTGGTCAAAGTGATTCCTGGTCAAGTAGTTCCTGGTCAAAGTGATCCCTGTTCAAGTGGTCCTTGGTCAAGTTGTCCCTGGTCAAATGGTCCCTGGTCAAAGTGGTTCCTGGCAAGTGGTCCCTGGTCAAAATGATCCTTGTTGAAGTGGCCCCTGGTCAATGTGGTTCCTGGTCAACAAAAAGTTTGGGAACCACTGTTTAAAGAGAACAAAGGCTATTTCTCTGGAGTAGTTTAGCAGTTCAACCCTGTACTAACCAGACATTGCACCAAATGGACTTTGGGGTCGCTACTAGCCTAGGCTTCTCTGATTCTATAAACTGGAGCTTGTAATGTTATAACTCCCAGAAAGTCATTTCCCCAAGGTCTTTGTCCATCCTTCCACATCTGTAGTTTTGACTTTTGCAGATTTGATTATTCATGGATGTGATTAGTATGTTTTCTCTAGGTATTTCTAGGTTTTTTGGAACAACTGTATGATCCATGCTGGAGGACCTAGAAATTGTCCTTCAGTGGGATTTGATGGTTGACCTCAAGTGGAACTTAAACTGCAGATTCACAGAGCGGCGTTCTCCCAGTATTTTCTTTGTGGTTTTTCTACTTTTGCAGGGATCCTGCACCTCTAACCCCAGTGAATGTGGAGCTCTGGTTGCATGTGGAAAATGTATGTTTGCACATTAAGCATCGTTTTCTTACAATAACAATGCCATTTTTGCATACTGCTTAAAGGAAAACTTACAAATTGTAAACATCATCTTGAACTCTCCACTGCTCAAATTGTGGGAACAATGAAAGATGGTGTATATCTGTATCTTTGCATGGCAGAATAGGAAGAAATGGTGTTTGTGGGGTATTCATTTTCCCCCTTCTCTTTTTAGGCACGGGCATTAGAGTACTATTGATTTTCCTAAACAAAAAGGATCCTGCCCACATCCCACTGTGCAGCCCTTGCACGGGGTAATGCTTTCATCCATTTCAAGCGCAGTCGATCGATAGCTGTGATCAGGTAGGTTGTGAAATTGCCAGGAAAACACAAACCCAATACAGGGCCTTGTCCGTGTGACTTAAAGCTTAGTGCAGCATTGAAAATCACTAATGGAACATACAGTGTGTCGCGTCCATGCTGCGAGCCGTCAAGGATCATGCATAATGTAGGAGCGCATCTGCTAACAGGCGCGAACACAAGCTAATTTAATCTTGTTTTAAAAGGGGAGGCAAGGAATTAATCTTTGGAGATGTCCCTCTTTGGCCCTCGCCGGCATCCGAGGCAGCCATCCATTTTTACTGGCCCATTTGCAAAAAAGGGCATTTTCCCAAGGAGAAGCGCTCACTTAAAATGATCATCTGCGGGGTTTTTTTGGCTCAAAGCGTGTTTCAGATGAAAAATGAGCCTGACCCTTGCATTGTACATCATTGTAGGGTTAAGTTGCTCCCGTGGATGATGGTCTCTGGGATGGAACTGCACACTCACACCCATCGGCATGGATGTGCCAAATTCAGCATGGCATCCCAAATGGAGCTGTTCTTCCTTGCCACAGATCCTGGGGTGATGCAGTAATGATTCCTTATCTTACTTACTTACTTACTTAGGCGATCCCTCATTGGCCAAGTAGGATAGTCTTCCAAGATCAGTGTACTGGTGGGTCCATAGGTGGCTGTGGAGCCCTATTCTTGATCTGCATCTTCTTTCACAGTGAGGGCATCGGTTTCCAGGTGGAAGGCGGTCTCGGTCGGGGTTGGCTTGACGCGCCTTCCTCTTGGCACATTTCTCTCTTTTGCCCTCCATTTGTGCCTCTTCAAATTCTGCAGCACTGCTGGTCACAGCTGACCTCCAGCTGGAGTGCTCAAGGGCCAGGGCTTCACAGTTCTCAGTGTCTATGCCAGAGTTTTTAAGGTTGGCTTTGAGCCCATCTTTAAATCTCTTTTCCTGCCCAACAACATTCCATTTTCCATTCTTGAGTTCGGAGTAGAACAACTGCTTTGGGAGATGGTGGTCGGGCATCCGGACAACACGGCCGGCCCAGCGGAGTTGATGGCAGAGGACCATCGCTTCAATGCTGGTGGTCTTTGCTTCTTCCAGCACGCTGACGTTTGTCTGCCTGTCTTCCCAAGAGATTTGCAAGATTTTCCGGAGGCAGCGCTGATGGAATCGTTCTAGGAGTTGCATGTGACGTCTGTAGACAGTCCACCTTTCGCCAGTATATAGCAGGTTTGGGAGGACAATAGCTTTACAAACAAGCACCTTGGTATCTGTACTTATTCAGGTTTGTGTATTGGCCTCTTTGCTACCCACAGGCAGGCATGTAGCCGGGGAGGGGGGGGGCTCGGGGGGCTTCAGCCCCCCCCCCCCCCCGAAATTTTCATGGTGGTTCGCGAAAAGGCCTTATTGGTGCATTATTTAAACTGTTATGTTTATTCATATCATGATCTGATCACCATACTCAATATATCCCATATGCATGGGGGTATTGGGGTAATGATACAAAAGGTTTGCTGGGCTAGACCCTCTTTCACTCAGACTCAGCCCCCCCCGCCCCCCCCCCCCCCGAAACCCCCCCTGAAAAAAAATTCAGCCCCCCCCCCCCCCCGAAACGAAATCCTGGCTACGGGCCTGCCCACAGGCAACCCTTCTCTGATAAAACAATGACATAGGACAGTGTTCATCAACCTTCCTAATGCCGCGACCCCTTAGTAAAGTTCCACATTTGGTGGTGATCCCTAACCATAACATTACTTTCATTGCAACTTCATAACTGTAATTTTGCTACTGTTATGAATCGTAATGTAAACATCTAATATGCAGGGTGTATCTTCATTTATTGGACCAAATTTGGCACAAATATCTAATATATCCAAATTTGAATACTGGTGGGGTTTGTTTTGTTTTTGTTTTTTTTTGGGGGGGGGGTGCATTTTGTCATTTGGGAGCTGCAGTTGCTGGGATTTAAATTTCACCTACAATCAAAGAGGATTCTGAACTCCACCAAGAATGGAGTTGAACCAAACTTGGCACACAGAACTCCTATGACCAACAGAAAATACAGGAAGGGTTTGGTGGGTGGGCATTGACCTTGAATTTTGGAGTTGTAGTTCACCTATATCCAGAGAGCACTGTGGACTCAAACAATGATGAATCTGGACCAAACTTGACATGGATACTCAATATGCCCAAATGTGAAAACTGGTGGAGTTTGGGGAAAATAGACCTTGCCATTTTGGAGTTGTAGTTGCTGGGATTTATAGTTCACCTACAATCAAAGAGCATCCTGAACCCCACCAATGACCGAATTGGGCCAAACTTCCCACATAGAACCCCCATGATCAACAGAAAATACTGTGTTTTCTGATGGTCTTTGGTGACCCCTCTGACACCCTCTCACGACCCCCCCCCCCCAGGGGTCCTGAACCCCAGGTTGAGAAACGCTGCTCTAAACAATTCTGGACCAGCTTACCTATCCGAACGGATCTCTCCCTATGAATCATGTCAGAGCATAGAATGATTTTGGAAAGTGACACCCACATAGAACTAAGATGGATAAAATGTAAGTGTTGTTAACCATTCAAGTGTAATGGAATTGGTTACAAAGTTAGTTTTTCCTGCTGCAAAAATCTGCAAGATTATGTCATACATAAGTAAACATATTGGTTTTCCCCTGACATTAAGTCCAGTCCTGTCCAACCCTGTGGATTGGTGCTCATCTCCATTTCTAAGCCGAAGATCCGGCATTGTCTGTAGACACCTCCAAGGTCATGTGACCAGCATGACTGCATGGCGCTGTTACCTTCCTGCCAAGGTGGTACCTATTGATCTACTCATATTTGCATGTTTTCAAACTGCTAGGTTGACAGAAGCTGGGGCTAACATTGGGAGCTCATCCTGCTCTCTGTATTCGAACTGTCAACCTTTTGGTCAGCAAGTTCAGAAGATCAGTGATTTAACCCGCTGCACCACCGGGGGCTCTGGATGGCCTCCTTACTTATGTCTATTCATCACCTATGTCTTGTTTTAACCAAGCATTGTTGTCTTTTCCTGAGATATGGCAAAAGTATAACACTTTCAGATTAGTTTTCTTGGCTTCTATGGACACTTCAGGCTTAATTTGCTCTATGTTCCATTTATTTGTCTTTTTGGTGGTCTCTGCTTGGTATGGAAACCCACTGAGTGACCTTGGGCAAAAAGCTGCCTGAGCATCTCTTGCCAAAAAATGTCATGATATGGTTGTCATCAGTTGGAAATTACTTAAAGGTACACATCAATCTGGTGGTGCAATGGGTTAAACCACTGAGCTGCTGAACTTACTGACTGAAAGGTCAGTGGCTCGAATTCAGAGAGGGATAAATGGGACCTAGAGCAAATTCAACCTGAAGTCTCCATAGAAGCCAAGAAAACTAATACCTCAACATCTTTAAACTTACTTACCCAATGGTGGAGAGTTCTCACACCAACACAATCACCATAAACAGTTTGCATTCTTTGATGAATCTCCTTTGCGGTGACATCTTCTGCTGTCAAGAATTCAATGACTGCACGTTCCTTAAGTCGCATTGACTGTCTGCGTAGGGTTCCATACTTCGCACTTTAACAACACAATTGTTCAATGCTAAGGCTTCCCACTGAAATGGAACTGTAGAGGAGAGTCTACTGAACAAGCCAGTACCCGCCACATACCAGTATTGCCATCTGTTGAGGAATTATGAAAGTGGAGGCATTACTTTTCATTCAACCCTCATAGCACACTTGCTCTCTCTGATAAAAAAAAAAACGACTTCCCCTGCAATAATTGAATGCTAGATACCAAAGAGCAGGCCTCTCCATTTTACCAAACCTTTCTGCTTCTTCACCAGTTCTTAAATGCCACTCACAAACCTTATGGATAGACCAGGATCTCTGCAGCATCATTCCCCAAACCAAGAGAGGATTTTTATGTAAACAAGATGTTGGGAATATATGAATGCACAAACAGCAAGTGGGGAGGGGGGAGAAATCCTTCCGCACCGAGCGTAGTCAAAATGCATTATTAGGGTGTCCAGGAAATTATAGTCCGTGTCCATTAGTCCTTTCAGGGTTAATATTGATGCAGATATTATTTCTATCCATAGTGCCATTTATTTGAAATATTATGACCGGGAGTAGCTGCAGCAGTGAATCAAATCAATTGATAGAGCAGTTAGCCTTCCCCGACAAGGCCGCCTTTACACCGTGCAGCGAGCATGAAATATTATGGAAATTGTTCTTTAAAGGGATCACTTTATCATCATTTGTATGCCGCCCCGGTTATTCCTTGCTGCCCGGCTTCCCTGTTGGGTTGGAGCCGTCATAACTCAATCAGCCGGATAATGTTGCTCGTAGCACCTCCGCACCAGGTACTGCCGCTGTCAAGGGCCGCAAAGGGAATTGCCCTTATCCCTTTTGACAGCGCGCCACGCCACTCCGATATTGATGTCAGTTTATATATGTATGATATGTATTTCTTAAATGTAATTAGAAACCGGCTTGTGTGCCCGATCTGTCTGGATGGCCCAGAGCTCCTCCGCGAGGGAGACATTGATTTCTAACCTCCTGCCTTCCTTGGGAAGGGAATATGACAAGTTCCATCACTCCAGGGTGGTGAAACCCCTTCTGTCGGGACGCATCATATGAAATTGTCACTTTTGCTTATTGATTGGACCAAGTTGACTCGGAAGCCTGCCCTCGTGGTCACAGTTGGCTAGCAGAACTGGGCCGAGAGATCAGGTGTTGGTGGGAATGGATACTTCGCAAGTGGTCACCCCAAAGTAACCCCTCCATGAACCCATAGCTGGGAGGAGTGTTGGTTGGAAGGGTCTTTTGGGGTCATAAGTCTCCCAAATCCTCCATTACTTGTGGAAGTCCTAGTCTTAAAAAAGGAAAGTGGGAAAGAAAGTTTCTAATAGCATGCGGATTCGTAGATTCCATTCAACTTCTTCAGAAACAATATGGGAGTTAGGACTTCATCCCAGAAGGGGGGCAGAGCAGGTGGAATTGTCTTCTTTGTGTGGCATTCCATGGGACTCCATCTATATAGAAGATAGAGAATTTAATCACCCCATACCTTCCTCTCCTTTCTAGCTTAACCATTGGAAAGATACCAGCACACTTTTTTTTTAAAAAAAGGCATCCTTTTGGAAACACCATGGTGTAGTTCCCCTGAAGCCTCTACACCTGTGGTTTCCCACCATTCTTTGATCAGGGATCACTTCACCAGGAACCACTTGACTAGGACCACTTGACCAGAGACTACTTATCCAGGGCCCACTTGGATGAGGGACCCCTTTGACCAGGGACCATTTGACCAGGGAACATTTTGACCAGGACCACTTGACTAGAGACCACTTGACCAGAGACTATTTGCAAGGGACCACTTTGACCAGGGACCACTTGATCAGGGATCAGTTGACTAGGCACCACTTGAACAGAGACTACTTGACCAGGGACCACTTTGACCAGGGACCACTGCACCAAAGACCCCGTTGACTGTGGACCACTTTGACCAGGGACCACTTTGACCAGGGACTATTTTGACCAGGGACCCCTTTGACCAGGGACCATTTGACCATGGACCACTTTGACCAGGGACCCCTTTGACCAGAGACCATTTGACCAGGGACCCCTTTGACCAGGAACTATTTGACCAGGGAACACTTTGACTAGGGACCACTTCATTAGGGACCACTTGATTGGAAACTACTTGAACAGGGTCCAATTTGACCAAGGACCACTTTGACCAGGGACCATTTCACCAGGGAATATTTTGAATGGGGACCACTTGACCAGTGACCCCTTTGACCAGGGACCATTTGACCAGGGACTACTTTGACCAGGGACCCCTTTGACTAGGAACTATTTGACCAGGGAACACTTTGACTAGAGACCACTTGACTAGGGGCCACTTGTTTAGAGACTACTTGAACGGGGTCCAATTTAACCAAGGACCACTTTGACCAGGGAACATTTCACCAGGGAACATTTTGAATGGGGACCACTTGACTAGGGGCCACTTTGACCAGGGATCACTTGACGAGGGACTCCTTTGACCAGGGACCATTTGACCAGGGACCATTTGACCAGGGACCATTTTGACCAGGGAACACTTGACTAGAGACCACTGGAACAGGGACTACTTGACCAGGAACCATTTGACCAGGGACTCCTCTCCAGCATCAGTAGTGCCAAAATGGTTACAAATCAGTTTTTGATCAACTTTAGATTCGATTTGGGGTGCTGATTCAGAAAATTGCATTGGATAGACTACATCAGCTCTAGTTTCTAATACAGAACATATGGCATGGTCAGCAATGGGGAAACCATGGCAGGTGGTGTGAAAGGAGTGGAAATAAAATAAAATAAAATAAAATAAAATAAAATAAAGAGGAAGGAGACTCACTGACTGGATTTTCATTTTCGTAGCCCACTGGTGGTCCGTGGCCCACAAGTTAAGAACTACTGCTCTGCACTAGAGGATTGGAAAGGATTGGAGTTGATTTCTGCCCCTCTTCATAACTATAATTCTCTGTTATGAATCATAATGTAAATATGTGATATGCAGGGTGTATTTTCATTCACTGGACCAAATTTGGCACAAATACCCAATATGCCCAAATTTGAATACTGGTGGGGTTGCGGGGGGGGGGGGGGGGGGAGGCATTAATTTTGTCATTTGGGAGTTGTAGTTGCTGGGATTTATACTTCACCTACAATCAAAGAGCATTCTGCACTCCACCAATGATGGAATTGAATGAAACTTGGCACACAGAACTCCCACGAGCAACAGAAAACACTGGAAGGGTTTGGTGGGCATTGACCTTGAGTTTTGGAGTTGTAGTTCCCCTACATCCAGAAAGCACTGTGGAGTCAAACAATGATAGATCTAGACCAAACTTGGCATGAATACTCAATATGCCCAAATATAAACAGAGGCGGAGTTTGGGGGGAAATAGACCGTGACATTTGGGAGTTGTAGTTACTGGGATTTATAGTTCACCTACAATCAAGGAGCATTCCAAACCTCATCCAAGATGGAATTGGACCAAACATCCCACACAGAACCCCCATGACCAACAGAAAATACTGTGTTTTCTGGTGGTTTTTGATTACCCTTCTGACACCACCTGGTGACCCCCCCCCCCCGGGGTCTTGACTTCCCAGGTTGAGAAATGCTGCCTTAAGACCATCCAGTCCAGCTCCCTTCACCAGGGCAAGAAAACATAATCAAAGCCCTCCTGACAAAGGGCCATCCAGCCATTCACACACACACACACACAAAGGGCCATCCAGCCATTCACACACACAACAAAACATCTCACAACACAAGAAGTGACCATCACTTCCAAAATTATAATTTTGTCATTTGGGAGTTGCAGTTGCTGGGATTTATAGTTCACCTATAATCAAAGAGCTTTCTGAACTCCACCAACGATGGAATTGAACCAAACTTGGCACACAGGACTCCCATGACCAACATAAAACACTAGAAGAGTTTGGTGGGCATTGACCTTGAATTTTGGAGTTATAGTTCACCTACATCCAGAGAGCACTGTGACAGATGCGGTGTCAAAGATTTGAAAGGGACCCCTAAAGAAGGACAATGATATGTTGCATGTTCCAGAGTAGGCAAACCAGACAATCTCCACATCAACACTGGCAAAGAAGCAGCAAGAAATACTGTTTATCCACATGAATAAAAACATTACATCTCTTAGAAACCAGCACTTTCTCATTACTCTATTTTCCAGATCACCAGACTGGGCCACAGCAACGCATGGCAGGGGACCGCTAGTATAATATAAATAATAGTAAATATGGCTAATATCATAGTGTTGTGATGTAGAATCTAGCAAATCTCTAGCGAAAAATCTCTAAATCCCCCAATGCAACTTTATGGTATGCTGGGACCAGGTGCGGCTTGTCCATTACATGAAGTAAGTGATTGCAGAACACTTTTTTTTGCCAGGGGCGCAGAGGCGCCTCTGTAAATGCCCCTCGACCGCCACTTGAGGAGCGCCCCCTCAGCTCACAACAGCCCTAGCAGTCCGGGGGGAGCCTCGGCTTTCTTGCCTCGCTGCCTCTTCCCAAAGGGGCCGGGCCCTTGAGCCTCGCCTAGCCCCTCTCATTCCTGCTTCACCCGGCCACCGGGTGCGCGAACAGAGCCGGCACTCAATCGTTCTCTGCGTTCGATCCCTTCCCCATGATTGGCTCCCTTTCCCGATCCCCCGGCACTCCACCTGCCTCCTCTCCTCTCCTCTCCCCAATCTGCGGGTGGGCCATGGGGCGGAGCCACCGCGTCTGGCCCGCTTCAAGTCCGGAGGCGTGTCTGAAGACCCCAGCGTGCGCACCAAAAGTCGCCTCTTCTCCTGACTTTCTCTTTAGCCATTGGGACCAAGAGAGAGAGAGAGAGAGAGAGAGAGAGAGAGAGCCCCCACCCGGCTGGAGGTTTCTCCCACCTCCGCTCCCTCCTTTGTTTTTGTGCCTACCTTCAGGAAAGGTGGGCATCTCCACCTCTCTCTCTCTCTCTCTCTCTCGGTCCCAATGGCTGAGGAGAAAGTCAGGAGAAGAGGTGACTTTTGGTGCACACGCCGGGGTCTTCAGGCACGCCTCTGGACCCAAAGCGGGCCAGGTAAGGGAGCTAGTGCGGCAAGTGTAGTTACCTACAATCAAAGAGCATTCTGAACTCCACCAATGATGGAATTGAACCAAATATGGCACACAGAACTCCCACGATGAACAGAAAATATATATCAATGATTGGTTGGGTGGGGGAGGGCGCCAAAATACTGTTTGCTTACCGTTGAAAATTACCTAGGGACCAGAATGGGTTGGGACCAGAATGGGTTGATACATTGGCATGGAGTCATATTTACAGTTTCATGTAACCGCAGTCCAGCCAGGAAAGTGTCTTCTGTGGATAGAGAGCTTTTACTGTACTGTGGGAAATAGTGCAAGCCCATAGGTAGAATGCAGCGGCACTATTAAAAGGTCTGATTCAGCAGGGATCATTTTCAATTCCTTAACAAATTTCAACTTGGGCTGAAAAGTTTGAAAGGGAGACATCCTGCTTGACAAAAGTCTTCTTTTGTTCTTTCTTTTTCTTTCCATCATAGGAATATAGATCGCTGCTGCTTCTGTCCCCATTTTTTTAAAAGCAGGCCTCTGGGGCACATTTTTGCTGCTGCTTATATTAAACGGAGACTCTCTGCTGGCATGTCTGCCATGGCACTTTACATTAAGATCAAAACGTAAGAAGACATGCGGCAGCGGCTGTCGACAGCTGTCAAAACGAGAGTGAGCGAGTTTACAGTACAAAGCCTTACCTGCAGCACCGTCAAACCTTGGCTAGCGAAGTTGTTCTGTCGCGCGCTGGGCCTGTAAAGAATTTTAGAACAGGACATGCAACCTAGCATCATGTCCCAAATGCACTTTATTAGAGATTTAAGATTGTCTGCACACTGCACCTACCTCTAAAAACCTATACATTTCAACTGTCATGTCCAGCACTTTCTAAATAAATGCGTCGTGGTGTTATTGTTCTGATGTTTATTGTTATTGCTTTAATGTTTATTGTTTTGCTTTATGAGTTTTATTGTTGTATTTCATAGAATCAAAGAATCAAAGAGTTGGAAGAGACCTCATGGGCCATCCAGTCCAACCCCCTGCCAAGAAGCAGGAATGTTGCATTCAAATCACCCCTGACAGATGGCCATTCAGTCTCTGTTTAAAAGCTTCCAAAGAAGGAGCCTCCACCACACTCCAGGGCAGAGAGTTCCACTGCTGAACGGCTCTCACAGTCAGGAAGTTCTTCCTCGTGTTCAGATGGAATCTCCTTTCTTGTAGTTTGAAGCCATTGTTCCGCATCCTAGTCTCCAAGGAAGCAGAAAACAAGCTTGCTCCCTCCTTCCTGTGGCTTCCTCTCACATATTTATACATGGCAACCATATCTCCTCTCAGCCTTCTCTTCTTCAGGCTAAACATGTCCAGCTCCTTAAGCCGCTCCTCATAGGGCTTGTTCTCCAGACCCTTGATCATTTTAGTCGCTCTCCTCTGGACACATTCCAGCTTGTTAATATCTCCCTTGAATTGTGGTGCCCAGAATTGGACACAATATTCCAGGTGTGGTCTAACCAAAGCGGAATAGAGGGGTAGCATGACTTCCCTGGATCTAGACACTAGGCTCCTATTGATGGAGGCCAAAATCCCATTGGCCTTTTTTGCCGCCACATCACATTGTTGGCTTGTGTTTAACTTGTTGTCCACGAGGACTCCAAGATCTTTTTCACACGTACTGCTCTCGAGCCAGGCATCCCCCATTTTGTATCTTTGCATTTGTTATGCTGTTGTTTTATTGAGGGCCTTGGCCTTTTGTAAGCCGCACCGAGTCCTTCGGGAGATGTTAGTGGGATATAAATAAAGTTAATATTATTATTATTAATAATAATAACCTTTGCCCAGCGGGAAGCCAGGGGGCCCAAGGAGAAGTTCCCAGAGGTTTTCCACCACAAATGATCTTTAGATGGCTTGTGAAGTATAACAAAATCTTTTATTAATGAACAATCAAACAGAAACTTCTCTTGTCTTCAATAAAGTTAAACAAATGCTTCCAGGCTTTATGCAACTGGTGACTTCCTAATCTTGCCCACGAAGGACAGTCTTCAATAACTTCTTCTTTACTTTAAAGGTAAATCCCCTTTTTAACTTCTCCCAGGCTGACTGTAATCTAACCCTTACTGATGTGGGCTCCGCTACCGGGTCGAACTGCATCTCAAAGCACCAAGTGGACCTACCAGTAAAAGTTTAGATATTCTCCAGCTCGAGTTCTTTGGTCTTTAGGGCTGTTTTCCTGGAAATCTTTGGAGACTCTTAAGACTGTTTTCCCCCGGAAAGTCTTAAGGGTTGAAGCTTTTGTACAGGGGAAGCTTGCACACGTCCTGTACATTAGCTTTCCTTGCTGAGACTGACTAAAAATGGCTCCCTTCCCTTCCCAATTGCTCCGAGCAAGGGGCAGAACCAAAACCTAACGATGATGGAGAGGTGACTTGCCCTATGACTGCAACCAAAGGAAGCCACCTTCCTGCAGAATCCCTGACTGCAAGCAAACATTTAATACAAAGCAAATAAAGTGGGAGCTCCTGGTACAACCGTACCAGCACAACGTGGCTTTGGGAGCAACCTGAGGACTTCTACAAGCGAGTTGTTTACAGTTGCTTAAAAAGATGGGAGAAGTGTGTGTCCCTAGGTGGCACCTATGTAGAGAAGGAATCATAACTATGCAAAGTTTCATTGCACTCAGTCCACAGAAAATATCTCCTACTAATTCTCAATAATAGTTTAGTCACCACAAAGGGTTGCCTGAAAGCAGGACACACACACTTGCCCCACAATTTTACAACAATGCAAAGTAGCTATGGAGATGTAGGACAAGAATGGAAGACCACAAACCATAGCAGGACCTCCTGGAGTTCATTTTATTAGTCTATGACAGTTTTGAAATATTATTTTCTATGTCAGACAACCCACAAGCTTTTTCTGTGGTTTCCTCTGCTCCTCACCCGCACGTTACACGTTATAGATTATTAGATTGTCCCCAGTTTGCAATATTACTCTGAGGTTGTGTTGCCATATTTAAGCTAAATGGTGCTCTGTATCTATTTGTATCTCCTTTGATTGTTCATGCCTGTCTGATAGAAATATCACCTTCTGTTTGGCATTTTCATGGGCAATAACTCAGTGGAAGTGCATGCAGACAGCATGTGAATTCTAAAGGGCTACAGCAGAGGAGCCCCCAGTGGCGCAGTGTGTTAAACCGCTGAGCTGCTAAACTTGCTGACCGAAAGGCCGCAGGTTTGAATCCGGGGAGCGGTGTGAGCTTCCGCTGTCAGCCCCAGCTTTCATCAACCTAGCAGTTCGAAAACATGCAAATGTGAGTATTACTCTGGTAATGGAAGTAAAGGAAGGAAATGGCGCTCCTAGCAGGCATGCCGGCCACATGACTTCGGAGATGTCTACGGACAACACTGGCTCTTTGGCTTAGAAACAGAGATGAGCACCAATCCCCAGGGTCGGACACGACTGGACTTAATGTCGCGGGAAAACCTTTACCTTTACCTTACAGCAGAGGAAGAAACAAGACAGTAGGGTTGTGCATGGATCTGTTTTTTGAAACTGACTCCAACCATTTTGGCTGCTTTGGCCTTTTTGGCCAGCCATAATGGCATAGGCTCTGCAGCCATTTTCTTTCTGGCCATAATAGACCACGTGGCTGCTGAAAACGACTGCTTTCTGTTTCTTTTAGCTACACATGGAGTGCAAAGAGGCAGCCCTGCATCCGCATGGGGTTATCTAATATTTATTAATGTGCTTTATCTAACACATGTGGTTTCTTCATTGACTCGTGAAATATTTTTTAATGAAGCAGAGAGTGTTCCAGGATTGGGACATTTGTAGGGATACCAAGACGCTTTTCTAGAAAGCTATTGTCCTTCCAACTCTGTTGTACATCTGCAAAACATGGGCCATCTACAAATGTCACTCTCGATTTCTGGAAAGATACCATCAGTGTTGCTTCTGGAAAATCCTGCAAATCTCTTGGGAAGAAGACACATAGACGAATATCAGCATTCTGCAAGAAGCAATGACCACTAGAATCAAAGGGATGATCCTACGGCATCAACTTCACTGGACCGGCCACGTTGTCCGAATGCCCAGTTGCCATCTTCCAAAGCAGCTACTTTATTCTCATCTCAAGAATGGAAAATGGAACATCAGTAGACAGCAAAAGAGATTTTAGGATGGGCTTAAAGCTAACTTTAAAAATGTGGTAGAGACACGAGAAATGGGAAGTCATGGTCAAGCAGGGAATCAAAACCCGTTCCCCATAGTCATAGCCCAACACCAAGAACTGGGAAGAGGCTCGGATAGAGAGTGAAAGGGAGAAACATGCCAAGAGGGAAAAGGCACATTGCTGCTGCTGCTGCTGTTGTTGTTGGTGTTGTTGGTCTTGTTGTTATTGTTGTTGTTATTGTTGTTGTTGTTGTTGTTATATTAATGAAGTGTTTCTCAACCTTCCTAATGCCACGACCCCTTAATACTGTTCCTCATGTTGTGGTGACCCCCAACCATAACATTATTTTTGTTGCTACTTCATAACTGTAATTTGCTACTGTTATGAATTGTAATGTAAATATCTGATATGTAGAATGTATTTTCATTCACTGGACCAAATTTGGCACAAATACCCAATACACTCAAATTTGAATACTGGTGGGGTTGG
Source organism: Anolis sagrei (assembly GCF_037176765.1). Taxonomy (NCBI): domain Eukaryota; kingdom Metazoa; phylum Chordata; class Lepidosauria; order Squamata; family Anolidae; genus Anolis; species Anolis sagrei. The sequence continues at coordinate 32,596,430 of NC_090028.1, forward strand.
GGGGATTGATTTTGTCATTTGGGAGTTGTAGTTGCTGGGATTTATTGTTCACCTACAATCAAAGAGCATTCTCAACTCCACCAATGATGGAATTTAACCAAACTTGGCACACAGAACTTCCATGGCCAGCAGAAAACACTGGAAGGGTTTGGTGGGTATTGATTCAGTTTGGAATCTGTAGTTCACCTACATCCAGAGAACTTTGTAGACTCAAACAATGATGGATTTGGACCAAATTTGGCACAAATCCTCAATATGTCCAAATGTGAACACTTGTGGAGTTTAGAGAAAATAGACCTTGACATCTGGGAGTTGTAGTTGCTGGGATTTATAGTTCACCTACAATCAAAGAGCATTCTGAACTCCACCAGTGATGGAATTGAACCAAACTTGGCACACAGAACCCCCATGTCCAACAGAAAATACTGTGTTTCCTGATGGTCTTTGGCGACCCCTCTGACACCCCCTCACAACCCCCCAGTGGTCCCAACCCTTAGGTTGAGAAACACTGTATTAATGTATATTATTATATACATTAAGCAAACCCTTCTTGAGACCACTTTCCATCTGGAAACCTATGTCCTCATTGTGAAAGACGATGTGGATCCAGATAGGTCTTTATAGAGACTTACGGACCTACCACCAACACTCTCCTTCTGGAAGACAATCAGACTTGACCAAGAGTGATTACCTCTAGTATTGTAGATGTCTTGTATATATTTCTGAAGCTGCCTGTCTGTAGTCAGCCTTTAAAGTGTATACCTTGTTTTGTGGAGGTTTTCTTTGTCTGAATGCAATTCGTAAGCATTGCAAATGCTCAGATTCTTGAGGTGCAGTGAGTTTGGCCTCCCAACCCATCTGGGGAGGTGCAAAAAAGAAGAAAAAGTGCTACTTTTGTCCAAACTGTCAACGCCAATAAAACTCTTAACCACCGTAGGTCTGGCCGAGCCGATTCCAGAGACCAATGTTGCCTTTGGGAATTTATGAAAACAACCTAGGTGGAAATGCCTGAACATATCTTCAAAATAAAATCTCTCCTCTCTTTGAGAAAAAGGTACTCAGATAAGAACATATCTCCCGTCTCCCGAAAGACCGCCATAAAACGATGGTTGAAAGATCTTGAAATAGCACCTCTTTTATCAATTGAACACTGATCCATGCAGAGAAAATTAATCATAAATTTGCCCAGAGAGATTTATAGATCATTGCAGGGTGGGGTAATAATCTACGGGAGGGAAAGACTCGTAAAAACTTAACGGCGAAGCAGGAATAATCGGCTGGCTCACAGAGGCCATGTCAGGACTAATTGAAATGTTTAAGAGCAAAAAAAACCCACCCGTTTTGCCCGACTCTCTGAGATACAGAGTAAAAGCACATCTCCCAACCATCCCTTTGTCTTGGCTGGGACATATATTATCTCTCTATATCATAGTTCTGCCAGCACCGATGCCTAATTGCCAAAAACCTTTCGACATAGGGCAAGTAATAATTGCAGCGCCATGGCCTGGCTAATAATAAAGATAATTTACTGTTCAAAAGTGAGGGGTAATTTGTAACATGGAATCCGCATTTCAAAGGCACGGCTGGTCACAAAACAGTATCTATTCGTCCTCCCTGCCTCCTTGCGCGAATGCGGGCACATATCAAATGTGAACATGGGAATAATGTATTTTTTCCTTTTTTTTTTTTTTTGTTAAGTTGACAATTCTGAAAAACAAATTACGATGAAGTTTATGGGAATAAGTAGAAACTGAGCAGTTCAACAGAAAACAAGAGCATGGGATTTTGGAGGCTGTAGTTCTAAAATATAACATTGTTGAGTGAAGCAAAAGTAGTGGCCATAATCTACAGAGACACTTGCTGGAACACCTCAGCAAGCAAGAGTCCAAAAGTGGCAGGCTAAAATGCAGAACCTCAATCAGTGGCTGATACCAAATGAGAGACTTCCCCCTGGGCACACAGAAAACTGGGCGACTTGGAAGGTGCTGAACAGACTGCGCTCTGGCACCATGTGATGCCAATCTTAAGAAATGGGGCCACAAAGTGAATGTGTCTTGAGGGTCCCCTCCAACTCAGTAGAGGAAGCAAATGGATGTCAGGAGAGTTTGGATGGTGCTTTTCTGCCCGGAAGAATGGGTCAGTCTAGATGTCCCTTGATGGGATCTGTACTATGATTTCTGTTTGGTCAGCAAGTTCAGCAGCTCAGCTCACTAGGGGCTCCAAAGTTTGAATACAAAGGATTATTTTGCTCCCCAGGAAGCTCAGGCGAAATTAAACTGCTGCCTCCTCTCCTGTCTTGCAGACAGAGACACTCGCTGGAACACCTCAGCAAGCAAGAGTCCAAAAGTGGCAGGCTAAAACGCAGAACCTCAATCAGTGGCTGATACCAAATGAGAGACTCCCTCCGGACACACAGAAAACTGGGTGACTTGGAAGGCGCTGAACAGACTGCGCTCTGGCACCACAAGATGCAGAGCCAACCCTCAAGAAATGGGACCACAAAGTGGAATCCACGACATGCGAGTGTGAAGAAGAGCCAACCACTGACCACCTGCTGCAATGCACCCTGAGCCCTGCCACATGCACAATGGAGGACCTTCTTATAGTAACACCAGAGGCACTCCAAATGGCCAGCTACTGGTCAAAGGACATTTAATCAACTACCAAGCTTGCAAACTTTGTGTTTTTGTGTTTTTGTTTGTTTGTTTGTTTGTTAAAAATGCAGTACAACTGTTTGGTTTGCTCCTGATACAATAAATAAATAAATAAATAAATAAATAAGTGACCATAATTTATCTGCCTATCATCTACATATTTATTTATCAATCCATCATCATTGTATCATCTATGTGTCATCTATCCTATCTATATCTATCTATCTATCTATCTATCTATCTATCTATCTATCTATCTATCTATCTATCGTATCTAACTATCTGAGTTGGATAGCTTCATTCAGAAGAGCCTGAAAGTCGGAGGCTTCCGAAGCAGTTTTGAATCATGCAGGAAAGGGTGGGGAAATCCGAACTTGAACCACTTACCTTTTTTTTTGGGAAACATTCCATAATATTCAGATGTCTCCCAATATTATTTTAATTTTCACAACCATTAAGCCACTTTGATAAAGCCTAAAAAGTTTTAAAATCTTATGCTTTCCCTCCCTCGGCGATTCAAGAGAGGGATGAGGTGGGTGTGGCTAAGCACAACCATTGTTGCAGTTTGTGAAGGCCAGACCCCCAATGGTAGAGATTGCAAAAGGCCCTGCTGTAAAACTACATTTCCCACATTGCCCAACTGCTTATTATTCAAAATGGCTGAAGGAACCCTATAGCTGTCTGTAGCAGTCTTCACCTAAGTATGAAATAACTGATTGATTCTACAAAGGTGTCTAAAGAAGGCAGCAAAGCAATAAGCAACTTTTGCAAAGCCAAGAGAACATAAACTGCTTAAAAACCAATCCTTTCACTTTGGCCTGATTGCCACGAACAAGGCACTGGGGTAGCCAGCCACAGCCAGCCAGACCTTTACGTCAGTAATAAGGATAAAATAAAATGATTGATTGCATCTGCAAATAGGAATAAATGGATGGATGTGTCTTGAGGGTCCCCTCCAACTCAGTAGAGGAAGCAAATTGATGTCAGGAGAGTTTGGATGGTGCCTTTCTGCCCAAAAGAAGGGGTCAGTCTAGATGTCCCTTGATGGGGTCTGTACTATGATTTCTGTTTGGTCAGCAAGTTCAGCAGCTCAGCTCACCAGGGACTCCAAAGTTTGGATACAAAGGATTATTTTGCTTCCCAGGAAGCTCAGGCGAAATTAAACTACTGCCTCTTCTCCTGTCTTGCAGACAGAGACACTTGCTGGAACACCTCAGGAAGCAAATAGTGAAAGGACCAAGGCAGTGACATCTCCAGCTCATCCCTTGTTTGGGTATCAGCCAGCACATCAATGACTTAAATCAAGAAATAGTTTTCTAAGATATATAGAGACACTCGCTGGAACACCCCAGCAAGCGAGAGTCCAAAAGTGGCAGGCTCAAACCCAGAACCTCAATCAATAGCTGATACTAAATGAGAGACTCCCCCTTGGGCACACAGAAAACTGGGCAACTTGGAAGGCGCTGAACAGATTGCGTTCTGGTACCACGAGATGCAGAACCAACCTCAAGAAATGGGGCTACAAAGTGGAATCCACGACTTGCGAGTGTGGAGAAGAGCAAACCACTGACCACTTGCTGCAAATGCAACCTGAGCCCTGCTACATGCACAATGGAGGACCTTCTCACAGCAACACCAGAGTCACTTCAAGTGGCCAGCTACTGGTCAAAGGACATTTAATCAACTACCAAGCTTGCAAACTTTGTGTTTTGTTTGTTTGTTTGTTAAAAAAATGCAATACAACTCTTTGATTTGCTCCTGACATGATAAATAAATCCTGTCTTGCTTGTTCTTCCTCACTTGTAACTTTGCCATTTTGATCACAGTCTGATAATGCTCTGCCAGAGTTTCCTACTTTTCAGTGGTAAAATATTGGAAGGCACAAACGTGACACCCTCCAGATGTGTTGGACGGCAACCCTTTCATCCCTAACCACCATAGTCAATACTTTGACATATTTGGAAGATACCAGTATGGAGAAAACTGTTTTGATTTATTTGCCAGGCTACTATGGCATTTATTGTGGTCACAGAGATTCCAGATTTGTATAACAGAATTTGCCATGCTCCGTATAATTTTGTTTTAAAAAATGCACCCTACCTCTTTGCAAAATGGCTGAACCCCTTACTTGGATCTTGTTACACCTGTGGTTTCCCTTTCCCTCTTTCCTGCGCTGTCCCTAGATGACCCCCGCAGACTGTCTTGATGGATCTTCTATGCCTGAGTAATGCCAAGAAAGGTTGCTTTAGCACTCGGCTTACGTTGCACAATCAGGAGTCCCTCTGTGTTTCTCCCTCATGCATGTGCACACAAATGCACACGCGTGCACACACATACATGTTCATTTTCCTCTGCTTTTTATTTGTAGCCATGTCGAGGTTTTTTTTCCCCCCCTTTTGAGCCTGTCTGGAGCACTTCTGCTTTGGACTCGCCACCCACATCGCTGGGAAGGAAACCTCAGCTACTGGAAAATGCTCAGCAACTTTTGGTGGTTTGGCAGGAAGGCCTTCTGGTTGAGAGAGCACTCTGGGGTAAGAAAAGAAAAATCAAATTATTAGCATTATTATTATTTGCTGGTTTTGCTGTCTACCAGCGTTTACCGACAGGAATTTTGGAGCATTGGTGAGTCGGGTTCTGTTCAGGAAACTAGGGACTTGCAAGTCCACTGTGGTCACGCTATCATTGTGTTGGCTTTGGGGTTTGTTTTTTTTTTTTTTGGGGGGGGGGGGGGGGTTGCAAATAAGTTTTTTTTTTTGTTTTCAGAAAAAGAGGAAAATTTACTCAAATAAACAATGACAAAGGGAAAAAAAGAAGGGGAAAATTGGAAACATCACAGGATATATATATTTATTAAAAACCTGTCTTTTTTCTTGAGACGCTTCAATCTCCTTTCTGTTTCAGGTTTAATTCTTCCTTAGAGCTGTTTCTACTTTCTACTCTAGAGGAGAGGTAAGTAGTAGTAGTTTTCAGAGAACAAGGGTTTGCTTTTTGTTTTCTGCAATAATAATAATAATATTTGAAACATAACAAGATGAGTCCACAGCAGACACTCTGCTGGCTGTTGAATTGGATCACACATCGGACCTTCCCAAGTGTCTAGGACTGTGTGATGTATCGGTGAATAATGTGTGGCGATCCCAGTAAGGTGGCCTTTTGCAGCTGGCAGATGGAAATTTTGTCAGCGCCAATTGTGTTTAAGTCCAGGTCAAAGTCTTTAGGCACTGCACCCAGTGTGCTGATCTCCATTGGGACTACCTTGACTGGCTTGTGCCAGAGTCTTTGCAGTTCGATTTTTAAATCCTCATATTGTGTCAGCTTTTCCAGTTGTTTCTCTGCAATCCTGCTGTCACCTGGGATTGCAACATCGACAATCCATACTTTGTTTTTTAACACGATTGTGAGGTCAGGAGTGTTGTGCTCCAGAACTCTGTCTGTCTGAATCTGGAAGTCCCAGAGGAGTTTGGCATGTTCATTCTCTGTAACTTTTTCCGGCTTGTGATCCCACCAGTTCTTTGTCGCAGGCAGATGGTCTTTGTGGCACAAGTTCCAATAAATCATTTGATCAATGGTGTTATGCCTTTGCTTGTAGTCTGTCTGCACAATCTTTTTGCAGCAGCTGAGGATGTGATTGATTGTTTCATCTGCTTCCTTGCAGAGTCTACATTTGGGATCTGTCATCGACTTTTCAATTCTGGCTTTGATGGCATTGGTTCGAATGGCTTGTTCTTGGGCTGCCAGAATCAGGCCCTCCGTCTCCTTTTTCAGAGTTGTTGTTATTATTATTATTATTATTACCTTTTAGGATTATTTAAAGGAGAGGAAAAAAGCTAAAAGGGTGACTTTATCATGCCCCCAAACCCCACCTACCTGTCCTGCACACCCCCAGCTTCCAGTCACTCCCACTAAATAAAAAGAGTCAATAAAATAAAATAAAGGAAAATAAAAAAGATTGAACTGTGAATCCATCAGGGATGAGCTCTTGCCGTTTCAGGCACCCAAACAAACCAAAGAAGCTGGATTGGCCAAAGGAAACAACTAAAAATGGTTCCGCACTCAAGTCTACTATATACATATCTTAAAGCTAATAACTTTTGTTAATAGATTAGTAATATTATTGTGTTTTTACTGTTTTACTACGACTACTATTATTTATTTATTTCTAGTATTTCTACTGCGTTCCTTCTCAACCCCTGAATGGGGACTCAGGATGGCCTACATTTGGCAACAATTCGATGACACAACATATAACAAAGCTATATAACAACAATTAAAACAATAAATAGAGCATTAATTAAAACAGTAAAAACAGTATTAACAGCCGTATCACCATTCCAGTCGAATTCCAAATCCAAAGTGCTATTTATGCCTGCTGTCCAAAAGCCTGGTCCCAGAACCATGACTTCAATTTCTTCCTAACAGACAGGAGGGGCGAAGCCGATCTTAGCTCGGTGGGAAGCGAGTTCCTCAGGTGGGGGGCCACAGCCGAGAAGGCCCTGTCTCTCATCCCCATCAGACGTATTTGCGACGCTGGTGGGACCAAGAGCAGGGCCTCCCCAGATGATCTTAAACTGCGAGGCGGGATGTATTACTATTATTATTACTATTATTATTACTATTATTATTACTATTATTATTACTATTATTATTACTATTATTATTACTATTATTACTACTATTACACTGAGCAGAACACATTTTGGTGCCTCAAATATTAGACCTGTTTCTGGGTATATTTATTTATTTATTTGGAGTGCTTCTACCCCGCCTTTCTCAACCCCCAAGGGGGGACTCAGGACGGCTTACAAAAGGCACAATTCGATGCCCAACAATTCACAAAATACAATATACAATTTACAATATAACGACGACAGTTATAACTAATTAAAACAGTCAAATTAAAACAACAGCAGCAATAAAATCATCTTGTGGTCAACGTTCGTCAATTCATAAATCCATAATCCATCCAGCATTGTCATTGTCCTTTCCTACTCTGGTCACCATTGCCTTTTATCCATCTGCCAGCTTTCCCAAAGGCCTGGTCCCATATCCAGGTCTTTAGCTTCCTTCTGAAAGAGAGGAGGGATGTTGATGACCTAATTTCCCCGGGGAGCGCATTCCACAGGCGAGGGGCCACCACCGAGAAGGCCCTGTCCCTCGTCCCTGCCAGTCTCACTTGTGATAAAGGCGGGGCCGAGAGCAGGGCCTCTCCAGAATTATTTATTTGTTTATTTATTTACTTACTTTGCTTATATACCGCTGTTCTCAGCCCGAAGGCGACTCACAGCGGTTTACACCCAATAAAAACAACAATAATTCAATGCACATATAACAATTAACCACTTAACACATTATCCACTTAATAAACAACAAGCAATTACATTAAACAATTATTACAATAACCAACCCAATCGTCTCATCATCAAAGTGTAGTCCAAGTTCGTCGTCCATTGTTCCATTCCTATGTTCAATTACCAATATTGTACTAGATTACTCGAACGCCTGCACAAACATCCAGGTCTTCAACTTTTTTCGGAATGCCATGAGAGATCTTAAACTCCGAGATGGGACGTAGAAGGAGATGCATTCGGACATTTTTCCCCCTGTTTTTCCCCCCAAAAATGGCACCAGTTTCCCCCTGTGAGTTCTAGTTTTTGGGATACAAAAATATAAGCCTTATACTGATCTTCATCTGCTCACTCATACAAAATCGTGATAATCCTATGTAAAAAAAACTATAGCTGATGAGGTTGATTCAGTGAAATTTTTTGAATCAGGGCCCCAAATAATTCCAAGAACAGACCTAAAAACCAAGGCGCCAACATGAAATCCTATAGCTTTGGCGGCCATCCAAGATGGCAGTATTAGCTTGGATGGACCAAAGGTCTGACTCAGCATAAGGTTTAGTCCCTCTTCTAGATTTACTTTTTTTGCAGCTGGGGAAGGATGAATGAAGACACTGCTTCTGTAGCAAAGAACTGGAACAGAAGCTCAAAGCAAACAGCTGCTTTCTGTTTACACTGTTTTTTAAAACTCTGACCAAACTGGCAAACCCAATGTTTTTTAACTCCTTGCCAATTGTCTCCCACAAATGGCTATATTTAAAACTTGGTCGCTTGCCTCCGCTGCAGCGTTTGGCTTTGAACGGAAATGAAGGTAACACATATTGTCCAGATGACTCAGTCGCCCTGTGGTTTTTACTTCATCACATTGACAAAAAAAAGGAGAAAGAACTGGATATTGCAACCTTCTCACCCCTCTCAAGATGTTGAGGCAAGTGATTAAAGCAGTGCTTCTCAAACTTCCTAATGTCGTGACCCCTTAATACAGTTCCTCATGTTGTGGTGACCCCGAACCATAAAATTATTGTCATTGCATAACTGTAATTTTGCTATTGTTATTAATCGTAATGTAAGTATCAGATATACAGAGTGTATTTTCATTCTCTGGACCAAATTTGGCACAAATACTCAATACACTCAAATTTGAATACTGGTGGGGTTGGGGGGGATTTATTTTGTGATTTGGAAGTTGTAGTTGATGGGCACCGGGATTGTGGCGCAGCTGGCTGAGTGTCAGCTGCATTAAGATCACTCTGACCAAAAGGTCATGAGTTCGAAGCCAGCCCGGGATGGAGTAGGTTTCCAACCAATTGTGTGTAGCCTGTTGTCGACCTTTGCAACCCGAAAGACAGTTGCATCTGTCAAGTAGGAAAATAAGGTACCACCTTAAAGTGTGGGGAGGCTAAATTAATTAATTTATGAGGCCATGAAGAAGACTCCAGCAAAGCATTCCAGTGAGGAAGCATGTGGGAATGCGGAAGTGCTTCATCAGCGTTGCAGATGGACAATGAAAGCGACAGCTCCCCTGGCGGCCAGAAAAAAAGTTAAATAGCCTCTGTGTATGTCTGTATATGTTTGTATGTTAAAAAAATGGCATTGAATGTTTGCCATATATGTGTACACTGTAATCTGCCCTGAATCCCCTGCGGGGTGAGAAGGGTGGAATATAAAAGCTGTAAATAAATAAATAAATAAATAAATAAATAATTTATAGTTCACTTATAATCAAAAATCATTCTGAACTCCACCAATGATGAAACTGAACTAAACTTGGCACCAGAACTCCCATGACCAACAGAAATACTGGAAGGGTTTGTTGGTCATTGACCTTCAGTTGTAGAGGTGTAGTTCATCCATAATAATTATCATTATCCTTACAAATATTTGAAGGAGAGGAAGGGAAGGAGACAAAAAAGCTAAAAGGGTGACTCTCCAAGCCCCCAAGTGCACAAGCATATCCCACCATCTCTAACTCCTAGTCAATTGCACTAAATAAAAGTCAAGAAAATAAAGAAAAACAAAGGAAAATCTAAAAGATTAAACTGTGATGCCAAATAGGAGAGGAGGAGCTGAGACCGGCTGCCACGTGGTCCTGTTATGGACGGGAGTCTGTGATGGCTGGGCCCTTGCCGTTATGGGCACCCCAACAAACCGAAGAAGCCAGATTGGCCAAAGAAAATGGCTAAAAATGGATCAGCACTCAAGCCTAATGGTTTATATTCACCATAAAAGACATAGCTATGTTCAAGCTTGCAGTGCATGAAGCTGTGTCTCTGACATACACTGTTCATAGGACATGGCATGAGGGTTTGGATGTCTCCAAAGGGAAATCCCTATAAGTCAGTGTTTCTAATGCCTAATGCCTAATGCCATGACCCCTTAATACAGTTCCTCATGTTGTGGTGACCCCCAACCATAACATTTTTTGTTGCTACTTCATCATTGAAATTTTTGCTACTGTTGTGAACCGTAATGTAAATATCTGATATGATGTATTTCCATTCATTGGACCAAATTTGGTTTCTTTGCCTTTTCCCGCCGAAGCAATACCTATTTATCTAATCTACTCATGTTTGCATGTTTTTGAACTGCTAGGTTGGCAGGAGCTGGAGCTGACAGACGAGAGCTCACCCCATCTCACGGATTTGAACTGCCAGCCTTTGGGTCAGCAGTTCAGCAGCACAAGGTTTTAACCTATTGCGCCACCACAATGGGTTATTACTATTATCATCATCACTATTATTTTACTATTTATATTGCATTATAATGTTTACATATCAAGCACTTATCACAACATCAACAAACATCAATAAATGCATTGGGATTGTAAGTTACTTTTCAATTAACCAATATCAACTAGGAAAAAAACTGGGTTTCATTTTTCTCAAGGTGCATCTACGCTGTCGACTGCAGTTTGAAGCCACTTTAACTGCTGTGGCTCAATGCTATAGAATCCTGGGAGTTGCAGTTGGCCTGTCAAAGTGGATGGCCTTGTAAAACTACAAGTCCCATGCTTCCATACCATTGAGTATGATAAAAAAGGAATGGAAACTTAACAAATACCATGACAGTTGCTCTCTTCAGGTCGCAATACCCTGATGCCAAGGAGAAGCTGCAGCTGTAGGAGAATCCAATGCAAAAAAACATCTGGAGTCAGTGAGCCAAACATTTTACAGTATTCAAACTCAAGTAGTCTCATGCTACTACGCTACAGATCCCCCCCCCCCTTTATTTTTTACATCTGCCTAATCTTAGGGAAGGAAAAAGACTCCAGCTGCTGTAATGGGCTGATAGCAACTAACTACTTTTTAAGCACTGCAGTTTAGTGCTATTATTTGAGAATAAACAATCTGTTCTGTCAATTAAACATTATTTAGGTTGCATTTATTTTCCGGCGGTATCAAGCAACCGTTGAGGAAACTGGAGTGTTCAAGGGAGGGCGCATTGCTTGCCTGTAACAATCTCCTTGCAGCCATGGCTGGTGGGAGGCTTAAAATGTATCACGGTATGAGAAGGTGCCTTAAAGCAAAAGGTATATGCGCATGTATTACTTGTAGCAGTGTTTCTCAACCTGGGGGTCGGGACCTCCTGGGGGGGGGGGGTGTCAGAGGGGTCACCAAAGACCATCAGAAAATGGAGTATTTTCAGTTGGTCATGGGGTTCTGTGTGGGAAGTTTGGCCCAATTCTATCTTGAGTGGGGTTGGTGGGGTTCAGAATGCTCTTTGATTGTAGGTGAACTATAAATCCCAGGAATAACAACTCCCAAATGTCAAGGTCTATTTTCCCCAAACTCAATCAGTGCTCACATTTGGGCATATTGAGTATTTGTGCCAAGTTTGGTCCAGATCCATCATGGTTTGAGTCCACAGTGTCCCTGGATGTCGGTAAACTACAACTCCAAAACTCAAGGTCAATGCCCACCAAATGCTTCCAGCATTTTCTGTTGGTCATGAGGTTCTGTGTGGGATGTTTGGCCCAATTCTATCTTGAATTGGGCCAAGTGGGGTTGGTGGGGTTCAGAATTTGAGTCCCCACAGGGGTGAGAAAGGCGGTATATAAATACTGCAAATAAATAAATTCTCTTTAATTGTAGGTGAACTATAAATCCCAGGAATAACAACTCCCAAATGTGAAGATATATTTTCCCCAAACTTTACCAGTGTTCACTTTTGGACGTATTGAGTATTTTTGCCAAGTTTAGTCCAGATCCACCATGGTTTGAGTCCACAGTGCTCCCTGGATGTCGGTGAACTACAACTCCAAAACTCCACCAAATGCTCCCAGTATCTTCTGTTGGTCATGGGAGTTCTGTGTGCCAAGTTTGGTTCAATTTCATCATTTGTTGAGTTCAGAATACTCTTCGATTGTAGGTGAACTGTGAATCCCAGCAACTACAACTCCCAAATGACAAAACCAATCCCACTCTCAACCCTACCAGTATTCATATTAGGGTGTATAGGGTATTTGTGCCAAATTTGGTCCAATGAATGAAAATACATCTTGCATATCAGATATTTACATTACAATTCACAACAGTAGCAAAATTTCAGTGATGAAGTAGCAACAAAAATAATGTTGTGGTTGGGGGTCACCACAACATGAGGAACTGTATTAAGGGGTCGCGGCATTAGGAAGGTTGAGAAACACTGACTTATACAGATTTCCCTCTGGAGACATCCAAACCCTGATGCCATGTCCTATGAAAAATGTATGTCAGAGACACAGCTTCATGCACTGCGAGCTTGAACACAGCTATGTCTTTTTTGGTGAATATAAACCATTCAGCTTGAGTGCGGATACATTTTTAGCCATTTTCTTTGGCCAATCCGGCTTCTTCGGTTTGTTCGGATGCCCATAACAGCAACGACCCAGCCATCACAGACTCCTGTCCATAACAGGGCCACGTGGCAGGCGGTCTCAGCTCCTCCTCTCCTATTTGGCATCACAGTTTAATCTTTTTTATTTTCCTTTGTTTTCCTTTATTTTCTTGGTTTTTATTTAGTGCAATTGACTAGGAGTTAGAGATGGTGGGGTATGCGTGTGCACATGGGGGCTGGGAGAGTCACCACTTTAGCGGGTTTTTTTTCTCCTTCCCTTCCTCTCCTTCAAATATTTGTAAAGATAATAATAATGATTATTAATTCCAGCAAAAAAGAAAACCCTTATTCTATGAAAACTACTATTTATTTATTTATTTATTTAATTTTTTACTGTATTTGTATACCGCCCTTCTCAGCCCTCAGGCAACTCAGGGCGATTTACAATGGCAACGACTTGATGCCCCGAAACACCATAAAACATTTAAAAACATTAACATATAATATAAAATCATAACAAGAATATTAAAAACATAGATCATTTGCATCTCTCAATAAAAACATTATCCCATCTCGTCGTCCAGTCATTCCAATTCCTATGTCTTTTACCTTGCATTTTCGAACGTTTACTCAAACAACCAAGTCTTGACTATTTTCCTAAATGTTAAGAGGGAGGAGGCTGATCTAATTTCTGTAGGAAGGGCATTCCACAGCCGAGGAGCCACCACTGAGAAGGCCCTGTCTCTCATCCCCACCAAACATGTTTGTGACGCAGGCAGGATCAAGAGCAGGGCCTCCCTAGATGATCTCAAAGTCCTAGAAGGTTCATAAGGGAAGATGTGTTCAGACAAGTAAGTTGAGCCAGAAGCGTTTAGGGCTTTATTGGCTAAAGGCAGCACTTTGAATTGTGCCCGGTAGCAGACTGGCAGCCAGTGGAGCTGGCACAACAGAAAAGCTGTATGCTCTCTGAGTGCCGCTGTTGCAACTCAGGGTAGTTTTCACCTTGTTCCCAAACACCACCACACCAAAGCTGTAGATTTTGTAGTTTATTGAGAAAAAGGCAAAATCAAAACATAGTATGAAGAATATAAAAGTTCCATAAGGTTTAAATGCAGAGACACGGTTCCCAAGATCCAAAGGCAAAAAACATGAACCATAATTCTTTAAGCAATGGTCAAACAATAGTCCATGGAAAGCATTTGAACACAAGACCCAAAATCCCAGACTCAGAAAGCCAGAAGCGTGCTGCTTCAGGCCAAGGTTAATCCATAGAAGTTTGCAAAGTAAGAGCTACGTTGAACTGACAACCCCTGTTAGTCAGCGAGAAGGCTAAATACCTTTTGCAGACATGAACGCATTGCGATGACCCTTGACACATTTGGCTTCTCGCTTGCTGGCCAAGGTAGAGTTTCTCAGGACCCTTAATTGCAGACGATCTTGCCTGCTCATTAATTCATTATCTTCAAGGCTCTCTAACCCCTTATCTTGGTCCTGCAGCTGGACCAGATCACCGTGGGAAGGCAAAGAAGGCAAAGACATCTCCACCTGGCAGTGTGGGATTTCACTCTCGTTATCAGTCTCACTAACATTCCTTTCCCCTGAGAATGGACTTGATGTTTCCCCTTCTGCAGCCTCACTGTCAAGCCTGTCTGAAACATGTACAGAAATCAATAATCCATCATCTTCATCATCATCTTGTAGGAACTCTGGCTCACAAGGCCCACAGGGCTCAGCTTCAGACTCAGAGTCAAGCTGAGTCACAACAGCCGCTCCTGATAGTAATCTGGCTTCCATCCGTTGAACCATTTGAATCTTCCGGACAGTCTTTAAAGGCAACCCCACATAGAGCGTGTTGCAGTAGTCTATACGGGATGTAACCAGAGCGTGGACTACCGCGGCAAAGTCAGACTTCCCAAGGTATGGGCGCAGCTGGCGCACAAGTTACCTCTCCTCTAGAGTAGAAAGTAGAAACAGCTTTAAGGAAGCATTAAACTCAAAGCAGAAAGCAGTCTGCAATAGAGGGTTTTTTAAAGGAATCCAAGAGAGGACAGCTTCAGGTCATTGCTTTTCTTTCCCTGGGCCTCCTTAAAATGCCTTGGAAAGCTGCATGAGTGCTGCAGCGCCTCTCCTCTAGCGTAGAAGCAGCTTTATCAATACATTAAATCTGGTCTCCTCTACAGACAGAAGGGAAAGGATGGCAGAAAGAATGGGATCTTAACTATGATGTTTTAATCCAGGTCTTAATGAAAGATATAAAGACAAACAATGCCTAAAATGATGAGAAGGGGAACCTGGGAACTCCGCCCCACCACCATAATGGTCAGGATAGGGTGCTTTCTTAACCCCATTGCTGACTCCCAGGCTCTCTTGTAGAAAAAAAGGAAAGCCTCCCAGGAATGGAAAGAGGACCCTCGTAAATTCCCCATTGCCACCAATGGGTCGGATCTAGTCACATTTTTTGGCTATGGACTTAAAACGGCTATCCGGCTGCCCGCCCATTTTCGGGAAGCACATGAAAATGGATATGGGGGGGTCTACCGGTAACCGGCCAACAGAAACAGATTGAGGTTCAGCCAAAATGCACAAACCCATAAACCATGAAACAGATGACTAAGCAGTGGGCTTTTACCATGCTTGAAGACCATAATAAATTGGGGAAAAAGACAGTTTGAACAGCAAACCTTTGGACCTTCCGTTGTTTTGGATTTGTCGGTAAGGTATGGGTTAGCAATTCTGTGATATCAGTCCCTTGTTTGTTGTTAGTAGACTTATTACCATATTTGCAATGACAAAATGAAATCCAAACATGTTTTTTTTAAGCAATTGAGGAGAACAATGGTGATGTTTTCAGTCTACGATTATGGTGCCAATTTGGGTGCATGTACAGTATAGAATCAATACACTTTAACTGCCATGGCTCAATGCTATGGAATTGTGGGACCTATGGTTTGGTGTGTTGGTGGAATGTTGGTGGGCAGGAAAAGAAAGGTTGACTCAAAGCCAACCTTAAAAACTCTGGCATAGACACTGAGAACTGGGAAGCCCTGGCCCTTGAGCGCTCCAGCTGGAGGTCAGCTGTGACCAGCAGTGCTGTAGAATGTGAAGAGGCATGAATGGAGGGTGAATGAGAGGAACGTACCAAGAGGAAGGCGCATCAAGCCAACCCCTAATGGGACCGCCTTATTTATTTATTTAGAGCTTTTATATCCCGTCTTTTCTCAACCTCCGCAGAGGGACTCAGGACGGCTCACAAAGTGGCACCCATGGCGCCCACATCAAAACATAAATATACAATTAACAGCAATGTAATAATAACAACAATATAAAACAGCATAAACAGTATAGAACCATATAAACAATATAAAAACAGACAACAAATAGTCAGTAGTCACCAATTTAAATCATTATCCAAGGGCAGTCCATCAGTTCTAAATAAGTCAACATGTCAGTAGGTCAGGGTATTCTCCAAAGGCCTGATCCCATAACTAGGATTTTACTTATTTCCAGAAGGTCAGGAGAGATGCAGCAGATCTAATTTCACTCAGGAGGGAGTTCCATAGCTGGGGGACCCTGTCCCTTGTCCCCTCCAGACGCGATTGTGACAATGGGGGGGACAATGAGCAGGGTCTCCTCAGATGATCTTAGGGCCCTAGGTGGATTGTAGAGGGAGATAACATTTGGACAAGTAAACTGGGCCAGAACCGTCTTCTACCTGGAAACCAATGCCCTCACTGCGGGAGAAGATGCAGGTCAAGAATAGGGCTCCTACGGACCCACTGCCAGGACACTGATCTTGGAAGAAAATCCTACTCAGACAACAAGGGATCACCTAAGTAAGTAAGTAAGTAAGTAAGTTTGGTGTGGCATTGGTAGTTTCTGGTGGAGGATGTAAAGCACATCTCCCAGGACTCCATAGTATTGATCCATGACAGTTCGAGTGGTGTCAAACTGCACTGAGTGTAGATAACACTTTACTATACCCCTTTCCCTGAATGTTTGGGCATGTAAAGCCTTTCCTTCGTTCTCACGCTTGCCCACATGCTCAGCATAAATAAATGCTGTCAAGCTGGCACTTGGAAACTCACGGGTGCTACCAATTATGTGAGCTGGCTTGCTCTTTCCATTGATGGAATGAAACTGGCACCGGGAGGGTGCGGATCACACTGTTCGGCGTGCTGCGCTTTTGAATCTCGCCAAAGCTTGGCAAGGCGCCCCTGCGAAAAGAGAGGGCACTTTGCCAGGAGGCTGCCATCGAGGCAAGCTAATAATCACCCGCACGCAAGTGGGTAAGAGAAGTTAGACCTAAATGTTTAGAGATCGCTTCCCACACAAAGTGTGATTTCATACTGAAGCCATTACCTCCATTTCGCCAACATGAAAACATTGCTTCTCGCTGCCCGCTTGACTCCCACAAACCATTGCGGCAGCTGCTCTAAAGCTCTAGCATTTATTTTGGTTGCCCTTAATTGCTACGAATCTTTACTAGGCATTCTCTTGCCTCACATCTAACGTGAATTTATACACTCACCAGAGCTGTGGCATTCATAAATCAGTTTGGTGTTGGCATTCTTTTCCAGAATATTACATTGCACTATATATACGTGAAGTATATATCAATGGGAAAGGGAAATCCAGTTGAAAGCAGATATTGTGGATTATCTGCCTTGATATTCTGGGTTATATGACTGTGTGGAAGACACCTAGGCAGGGGCGGCTCAACCCATTATGCAAAGTAAGCATTTGCAGTATAGTTGATTTTGCCCAGGGGTGGTCTTGAGGCGCTCTTGGGGGGAAATAGACCTTGACATATGCGAATTGTAGTTACTGGGATGTATAGTTCACCTACAATCAAAGAGCATCCTGAACTCCACCAATGATGGAACTGAACCAAATATGGCACACAGAACTCCCACAACGAACAGAAAATGTATATCAGTGATTGGTTTGGGGGGGGGGGGGGGCACCAAAATACTGTTTGCTTACCATTGAAAATTACCTAGGGCCGCCTCTGGCCCTAGGTCTTCTAGGATGACTCTATGGCCAACTTTTATCAGAATCACTGTAATTTCATGGCCCTTCCCCACAGTTATATAACCTAAAATGGCTGCTTTCAGTTTCTTTCTGCTTCATGTGGAGTGCAAATCAGCAGTCGCCCATGCAGCTGCATTAATATCACTACTGACCAAAAGGTCATGAGTTCAAAGCCAGCCCGGGTTGGAGTGAGCTTCTGACCAATTTGTGTAGCTTGCTGTTGACTTTTGCAGCTTGAAAGACAGTTGAATCTGTCAAGTAGGAAATTTAGGCACCGCTTATGCAGGGAGGCTAATTTACGAGGCCATAAAAATCTCCAGCAATTATGCTTTCTTCTTCTGATTGGCTCAACAGACAGCAGGGCACAGGGAATTATTTATTTATTTGCAGTATTTATATTCCACCCTTCTCACTCCTCAAGGGAATCAGGGCAGATTACAATGTACATATACATGGCAAACATTCAGTGCCATAGACACACAACATATATAGACAGACACAGTGGCAATTTATCATTCCAGCTTTTCTTGAGGGTATTCTGGCCACCAGGGGAGCTGTCACTTCACCGTCCATTTGTGACACTGATGAAGTACTTCCTCATTCTTTGCATGCTTGCTGGAGATTTTTATGGCCTGAGTTGCCTCTTGGCTGAGAGGGGTGGTATACAAATGTGGTAAATAAATAAATACATTTCAATGGGTGAGCAGATGGAGACTACTGGATGGCATATGTTCTATATCAGAAACTAGAGCTGATGTGGTCTATCCAATGCAGGTTTCTGAATCAGCACCTCAAATAACCAAACCAAATCTAAAGTTGACCAAAAACTGATTCGTAACCCTTTGGGTACTAATGTTGGAGAGTGGTCACTGGTCAAAGTGGTTCCTGGACAAAGTGGTCCCTGGTCAAAGTGGTCCCTGGTCAAGTGGTCTTTGGTCAAAAAAAGGTTGGTAGAGTAACCATAAATCGGCAATGAATTGAAGGCACACCAGAAAATCAACAGCTTTCCTCCATTTCAACACATTACATTTAAAAACATATTTCGATCATTTGTCACAACATTCAAAGTATTAAGAAATCTTGTGTCTTGTTCACACATTATCCAGGGAGTTGGGAATGAGCTCAGTCTGTATCGGAATCGGCAACCATTGAATTCCTCCAGCATCTCTAATGATAGTGACTTCTGCACATTGGTTGTTGGCTTCGATGAGTATTGATGTTGTTGGCCAGAGGCAAAGAATAGCATTTCCCATGGCTTCCTGTCTGACCTTATCTCCTTTGAGGCTTCCTGTCTCACACTGGAGCCTCGCTTTTCAGCAAGAGAGATGAAGAACTCATTCAGTCGTTCCTCATGATATAGGAAAACACCACTTTTTCTGATGACGGGAAAGAGACCTTTTGTCGAAGGTTATGCTTCTAAGGCAATATTTCGACTGGTGAGTCAATCGCTTTGCAAACCCTCTTATCAAGACCTGATAATATGAGGAGTCAGAAAAGTTTATACAAAAAAGCAGCCCAATTAATGGGAAATCTCCTAAATGTCAGCGCTCATTCACACTGCATGGAGTTTCTTTCACATTCATTCTACTGAATGGATGCTCATTCTTGAGGATAAGTGTGGTACTCAGTGCCAAATTTGAACCAGAGTGATTTGTATCCAAATCATTGCTCACCTAGGTTGCATCTACACTGCAGCATTAACTGCATTTTAACTGCCATAGCTCAATGCTATGGAAACTGGGAGCTGTAGTTTAATGTTGCACCAGCACTGTTGGGCAAAGAAGGCAAAAGACTATGACCAATTCTGGTTAAACATATCTCCATGCTTTGAGAAACTCCTCCGTCCCAGGATCCAACCACAACAGACACGTTGCTTGTGCAGAAAGTGAAAAGACTGATGTGATTTCTGGCAGCAAAGCCAAGTTTCATAACACAGAGAACCCAACAAAGGGAAGTGAAGCTGTCTAAAAGCAATGTGTTGGATGTCTGTTGTGTTTCTTGAGACAGAGAAGGAAATGACTGACAGGACTGAGGCATGCAGGGAGCGTGGGAAGTTGCGGGACCCATAAATAAGGCATACCCATCAGTATGGGCATTTATTTATTTATTTGTATACCGTTCTTCTCAGCCCTTGGGCAACTCAGAACGGTTAACAATAGCAAAACGCAATGCTCAAAAACATCATAAAAATTAAAACAATTAAAACAGTAGCATACTGTCAATATAAATCAATAAAACATCTCATTTGCGTCACATAGTTAATATCAAAATCCAGTCTCATCTGTGCTGGTACAGCTGTACCAGGAGCTCCAACTTTATTTTCTTTCTGTTATCTGTTTTGCAGTCATAGGACAGGTCTCCTGTCCATCATAATTAAGCTTTGGTTCAGCCCCTTGTTCTGGGCTCTGGGAGGGAAAGGAGCCATTTTTTGGGCAGTCTCATGAAAGGTAGCTAAGTTATAGGACATAGACCAGCTCGTTCTGTAGAAAAGCTTCCTTTATCAATAACCATCCAGGGAAAAAGTAACATCCAGGGATACAGAAGCAGAAATTCCAGGAGATAGGTCCCAAAAGCTCTGGCTGAGAGCTCACAGCCTCTCAGCCTCACAGCATCAGAGGGAACAGCCTGAAGTATCTAAGAAATCTCGAAGGGAGAACAGCATTACAGATCCATGGATCTCCAGCTGAAATACCTTCAAGCCTCAGCTGGTAGGTCTACTCGATACCCAGATGCACTTGGAATCGGTAGTAGGTCCCACACCGATGAGGCATAGATAGAAAGCAGCCTGGTAGAGGTTAAAAGGGTTTTTCCTACAGAGAAAGTTTAGTCAATCGAAGTCAGGTACCAGTCCATTGAGGACTAGACTAAGAAAGCCTTGAAGTGTTGTTTGAACCATTGAAGATTTGTTGTTTGTTCCATAATAAAGGCTTTGTTGCATCATCAAAGACTCTAAAGACCATCACTTCAGAAAAATCCCTGAGAACCTCTCTTTGAGGAGCCCCTGGCTACCCGCTGGGCTTAAAGTATACGTCCTATACAAAAGTACAGCTGTTACAGGCCCAGCGCGCGACAGAACACTCATCATCCAATTGTTCCGTATTCCGATGTTCATTACACTGCCTATTCAAATGCCTGCTCAAACAACGAGGTCTTCACTTTCCTCCGAAATGTCAACAGGGAGGAGGCCAATCTAATATCTGTAGGAAGGGCGTTCCACAGCCGAGGGGCCACCACTGAGAAGGCCCTGTCTCTCGTCCCCGCCAAACATACTTGTGACACAGGCGGGACCAAGAGCAGGGCCTCCTCAGTCGATCTTAACAACCTAGCTGGTTCATAGGAGGAGATACGTTTGGACATAGGAGGAGATACGTTTGGACAGAAGCGCATTCAGTGTGGGGGGAGTAAATACTGGCTGCAAATAAGAGGACCTAGAGAATATTAGAGAAAATATTTTAATCCATTAAATTATAATCAATTGATTATAATCAATTTCACCAATGTGGGAAACCAACTGGACTAACATTTCAATTAATCAGCTATATTTATATCTTACCTTTGCAGTCATGAGTCCAGGAGCATCAGGGCTGTGCAGGGATCCATTTTTCAAAATGGGCTCCAGCTGTTTTGACTGTTTTGGTCAGTCGTAATGGCACAGGCGCCACTGCCATTTTTTAACTCCATGGCTGTCGAAAACGACTACCAAAAACGGCTCTTTCAGCTACACGTGGAGTGCACATGGGATGCAGAGAGGCTACATTTTTGGCTACATTTTCCAATGGATGGCCACCCAGCCTGTGTAGTAATAGTAGTAGTAGTAGTAGTAGTAGTAGTAGAAGATACCCCAGAGGCTATCCAGTTCAACTCTACTGTTAAGAGCTTGGGTGTCGTTTTGGATTCGCAGCTGACAATGGAAGCTCAGGTCACTGCTGCCAGCAAACAGGCCTTTTTCCATCTACGATAAGCGAGGCAATTGGCACCTTACCTGTCGGATGACAACTGTCATCCATGCCACGGTCACGTCTAGGCTGGACTATTGCAACGCCCTGTATGTTGGCCTTCCGATGTCTATGACTCGAAAGCTCCGTATTGTTCAGAATGCGGCAGCCAGGCTACTCACAAGAACACCCATGAAATGCCATATAACACCAGTGTTGTGGCATTTGCATTGGCTTCCGACTGATTACCGTGGTCTATATAAGATGCTAGTTCTGACCTTTAAAATTCTTTACGGCCAGAGTCCATCGTATCTTAGGGACCGTCTCCCGTTCTCCCATCATTGGAGGTCGCAACGACCATCCCAACGTGACTTACTTTATATACCGGGTCCTAGAGAAGTGCACTTAGAAAGGAGCAGACGCAGAGCTTTTTCTATTTCTGCCCCTGCCTTATGGAATTCCTTGCCGCCCTATATGAGAGCCTTGCGTGAATTAGCGCCTTTTACCCTAGCACTTAAGACCTGGCTTTTTACTACAGCTTTTGATCTATGTTAATTTTATCAATATCTGTATGTATGTATTTTTATCTTTTACAATTTAGCTTGTAAATCGCCTAGAGCATCTTGGATGGAGGGTGATTAATAAGTAATTAGATGATGATGATGATGATGATGATGATGAAGATGATGATGATGATGATGATGATGATGATGATGATGATGATGAAACTCTCTTCTGCCATTCAGGAAAAACACAATAAAAGCATCCCCTGAGCAGTGGGAGGGAAATAAGGTTTTGGAAGCAAAAAAAGGTGCTTTTGGACTTAATTCCAATCTTTTCCAATCCATGGGAAAATGGCTTTTGGTGGCAAGGGAGGTGGGGTAGCAGGAAAGAGGAGGGAAAGCTTTGAGAGGGAGGAGGAAGAAGGAGGAAACAGCAGAGTCCTTCGGGCACGCTTCACGGAGCCCTAAGGGCTCCACGGAGCACACTTTGAGAACCGCTGCTCTAGACAGCTCAAGGGAGAAAGCACCCAGTCATACCTGGCTAAGCATTTTCTTTGAGATCACATCTGCCCCAGTCATAGAATCATAGAATCAACGAATTGGAAGAGACCTCATGGGCCATCCAGTCCAACCCCCTGCCAAGAAGCAGAAATATTGCATTCAAATCACCCCTGACAGATGGCCATCCAGCCTCTGTTTAAAAGCTTCCAAAGAAGGAGCCTCCACCACACTCCGGGGCAGAGAGTTCCACTGCTGAACGGCTCTCACAGTCAGGAAGTTCTTCCTCGTGATCAGATGGAATCTCCTCTCTTGTAGTTTGAAGCCATTGTTCCGCGTCCTAGTCTCCAAGGAAGCAGAAAACAAGCTTGCTCCCTCCTCCCTGTGGCTTCCTCTCACATATTTATACATGGCTATCATATCTCCTCTCAGTCTTCTCTTCTTTAGGCTAAACATGCCCAGCTCCTTAAGCCACTCCTCATAGGGCTTGTTCTCCAGACCCCTGATCATTTTAGTCGCCCTCCTCTGGACACATTCCAGCTTGTCAATATCTCTCTTGAATAGTGGTGCCCATAATAGGACACAATATTCCAGGTGTGGTCTAACCAAAGCAGAATAGAGCATGGGTAGCATGACTTCCCTAGATCTAGACACTAGGCTCCTATTGATGCAGTCTTTCTGAGGATTGTTTTCACTCGATGACACAGGGTCCCTGGACAGTTGTCCAATCAGTAACACTTCAGAGAGCCTTCGGTCCTAACGAATAATTAGCCAAAATTGAACCAGAGGTTTCCTACACATGTGTCATAGATCTGATATGAATAATGAGGCGTGGGGTTAACGGAGGGTCAAAGACAGTTCCCTATCTTCCAGCTTATTTATTCAGCGAAATGAGAAATTGATCACATTATTTCTTATAGAAGAGCCTAATTTATTACAATCAGCTCCGAATTGGCAGTTTTGGCTAGAGGCAATTTCAGAACATTACTTACGCCTAAGCAACCCTCGGTAAGGTCGTTTTACAACTTGTTATCACCTTTCTGACCTCCGTGACTGCAACCAATCCCACCCATGGTGCCACCAACCCAACATATACCAAGCCTCAAATGTTTAGATTGCAATAAAAAACCCTGCAATAAATAAAAAGTTGCTTCAATGCGAACTGATTAGTATGCTTTAAATGATATGTTTAATATTGTTAAGTGATGTTGTTAGACCCTTGGAGGGTGGGATATTCGAATGTATAATAATGAAATGAAATTAGATTTGATGGCTATTGATCTATTTATGCAAGGTTCATCAGCTTTAGTGTTACAGCAGTCTCTCTTTCACGCAGAAGCCAAATGTTTCCTCTTCTTATTTCTTCTCTTTAAAGAAGGTACAGCTTGAGAATTCCTTATCTGAAAAGCTTGGGAACCAAAGTATGAGGGTTATCTGAAAAGTAAAATGACAAGGTTTTTTTTAAATACAAAGAATGAATATATTTTAACAAAACCTACATGGATTGTTGCACAGGTATTAGATTTTTTTTTTCACCATTCAGTTCAATACATTTTGTCATCCATAGCATGGGTTTCGATGGCTGTGTCATAGAAGTTTCTCTCTGTCTTTTTCAGCCAGTTTGTCACTTCGATTTTCACCTTCTCGTCGTCAGAAAAGTGTTTTCCACCAAGGTGTTCCTTCAATGTAATGAACAGATGATAGTCACGAGATCACGGCTGTGAGAGGGGTGGCTTAAAACATTTATTTATTATTTACTGTATTTGTATATCGCCTTTCTCAAGGGGGTTAACAAGGACAAATTTCAATGCTTACATTGTCATAACTACAATTAAAAACAAAACATATACTAAAAAACTAAACAAATCAATAAAAAAACACCCCAACCAAATGAATTCAACAACTCTTGTGTTGCATGCGAGGTGTTCTGATGCGTATTGTCATGAAGGAGACAGACTCTCGCCATCAGCATTCCACGTTTGTTTTGGATGGCTCTGCGAAGTTTCTTTATGGTCTCACAATATATTCCATACTCATTTTGTCACATGCTGTCTTGACATTACATCCTCTCCATAAACTGAAACAATTTTGTCATGAATCGCAGCAGTATTCATGCCTTTAGCATTTAGGTAGTGTAATACAGCGTAAACTTCACACTTTATTTATTTATTTATTTATTTATTTAGCAATTTTGTATACACGTCTTCTCCCCTCTATCGGGGGGGGGGGGGGGCTCGGGCCGGTTTCCAACAATAAAATCACAAAACAGTCATTAAAAAATCATATAACATATTCAATTAAAACGTTATAATAGCAAAATGCAATCACATAATAACAATGGTCAGTCATCATAGTGAATTCGTTGTCCATCATTCATCGTCATCTATCCGATCACAGAAATATTGATTCACTCGTTGAAAGCCAAACCCCATAACCAGGTTTTCACCCATTTTCTGAACGACAGAATGGAGGGGGCAGTTCTGATCTCCAGTGGGAGAGAGTTCCAGAGTCAAGGGGCCACCACCAAGAAGGCCCTATCCCTCGTCCCCACCAGACGTGCCTGAGAGGCCGGTGGGACCGAGAGCGGGGCCCCTCCAGAAAATCTTAACAACCTAGATGGTTCATAGGGGAGAATACGTTCGGACAGGTAAACTGGGCCGGAGTCGTTTAGGGCTTTATAGGTTAACACCAGCACTTTGAATTGTGCTCGGAAGCTAATTGGCAGCCAGTGGAGCTGGCGCAACAGAGGAGTAGTATGCTCCCTATACCCTGCTCATGTTAGCATTCTGGCTGCTGCACGTTGGACTAGTTGGAGCTTCCGGGCAGTCTTCCACGTAGAGAGCATTGCAGTAATCTAAATGGGATGTAACCAAAGCATGGACCACCGTGGCCAAGTCAGACTTCCGAAGGTACGGGCTTCGCACTCATCTCTAACCTTCACCACAACACCAGTCGATGAACTACTGACAACTAGCACTGCTCATTCACTTCCACTGGCTTCCTGCTACATGACAGTGATACCAACTTCTCCCAAGAAAATTCCCTGCAAGAGTTACTTGCCTTGTAACCTTACTTTCCGGATATCCCTTGTATTTGAGATTTGGAATTTTGAAATACCTGTATTTGCATATATGTACAAAATGAAATATTCTGGAGATGGACACAAGACAAAAGATAAAATTAATTTAAGTTTCATATATGCCTTACACACGCAACCTGAAGGTAAGCCATTATGCACCGGGACTGTGGTGCAGCTAGCTGGGAGTCAGCTGCGTTAAGATCACTACTGACCGAAAGGTCATGAGTTCGAAGCCAGCCCAGGTCAAAGTGAGCTTCCGACCAATTTGTGTAGCTTGCTGTCAACTTTTGCTGTGGCTCCCGATCCAGTTCCGAGCACAATTCAAAGTGCTGGTTTTGACCTTTAAAACCCTTTACAGCACCGGCCCAGTGTACTTGTCCAAACGTATCTCCTTCTATGTCCCACCACGGAGTTTAAGATCTTCTGGGGAGGGCCTGCTCTCGGCCCCACCTTTATCACAAGTGAGGCTGGTGGGGACGAGAGACAGGATCTTCTCAGTGGTGGCCCCTCGCCTGTGGAATTCACTCCCCAGGGAAATCAGGTCATCAACATCCCTTCTCTTCTTCAGAAGAAAGCTGAAGACTTGGATATGGGACCAGGCATTTGGGTAGTCTGGCAGGGTAACAAGGTAATGATGACTAGAATTGGAAAGAACTATGGCAATGCTAAATGGATTGATGGATTTTAGAACTTGATGAATGCGGGCTTTAGAGCGGTTTTAGTTGATATTGTATTGTGTTGTATTGTACTGTATTAATTGTCTGTTTATAATCTATTGTGTTATTGCTATTGCATTTTATTGTAATTGTGGGCATCGAATTGTGCCGGATGTAAGCCGCCTTGAGTCCCGCCTAGGGGGTGAGAAAAGTGGGGTAGAAATGACCGAAATAATAATAAATTTGCAGCCCGAAAGACAGTTGCATCTGTCAAGTAGGAAATTTAGGTACCACATACGTGGGGAGGCTAATTTAACTAATTTACAACACCATAAAAATCTCCAGCAAGCATGCAAAGAATAAGGAAGTACTTCATCAGTGTCACAAATGGACGGTGAGGCAACAGCTCCGCTGGTGGCCAGAATACCCTCACCAAGACCTGGAATGTTAAATAGCCTCTGTGTGTCTGTCTATATATGTTGAGTGTCTAGTTGGCACCCATTTTTGCTGCCTCTCCAATTTTGCATCCCTGTCGAAGATATCAGTTTTCCAAAAGCTGAGCAAAAGTTCTTCCTCAGCACTTTCAAATGACTTGGTAATAAGGCATCCTCAGAGGTTGTGAGGAGTGTTGGAAACTAGGAAAATGGTTTCTCAACCTGGGGGTCGGGACCCATGGAGGGGACGTGGGGGGGGGTGTCAGAGGGGTCGCCAACACCCCCCCCCCAATTTTCTGTTGGTCATGAGGTTCTGTGTGGGAAGTTTGGCCCAATTCTATCATTTGTGGGGTTCAGAATGTTCTTCGATTGTAGGCAAACTATAAATTCCAACAACAACAACTCCAAAATGTCCAGCTCTATTTTTCCCAAACTCCACCAGTGTTCACCTTTGGGCATATTGAGTATTCATGTTAAGTTTGGTCCAGATCTATCAATGTTTGAGTCCACAGTGCTCTCTGGATGTAGTGAACTACAACTCCCAAACTCAAGGTCAATGCCCACCAAATCCTTCCAGTATTTTCTGCTGGTCATGAGAATTCTGTGCACCAAGATTGGTTCTGTTCCATCGTTAGTGGAGTTCAGAATGCTCTTTGATTGTAGGTGAACTATAAATCCCAACAACTACAATTCCCAAATGACAAAATCAATCCCCCCCTAACCCCACCAGTATTCAAATTTGGGGGTATCAGGTATTTGTGCCAAAATTGGTCCAGTGTGAATGAAAATCCATCCTGCATATCAGATATTTACATTACAATTCATAACAGTAGCAAAATTACAGTTATGAAGTGGCAACGAAAATAATGTTGTGGTTGGGGGTCACCACAACATGAGGAACTGTATTAAGGGGTCACAGCATTAGGAAGGTTAAGGAATGCTAAGGAATCATGATGGGATTTTGCGGTCATTTCGGATACTTGCAGCATCATTATAATGGGGCCCCACTTGCCAAGTGCACAGGGCACGTTTCAATCTGTGCAGCTTTGAAATATGTCTTTTCCGAAGGCTTAACAATGTCAAGCTTCATAACGCATGTGCTCGTTCACTTCCTCTTACTAAACGGATCATAATCTGAAACATGCAAACATTTCCCCTTTTATCAAGCAAGGCCACTAAACAGATTAGCGAGGCAACCGGCATGCTTTATGGCCTCCGTATATTTAGTGAGCCGCGCTTTATTAAAATAGACTGTAAAGCAGCCCTGCTCATTACGGACTCTTTGAGCCTTGGAAAATGGAAGAACCCAGTTTGCTTCCGAGGGCTCAGGAAACCTTGGAAGAATAAGAAAGATGAAATTGTACTGTTACTAGTGAAGTTGAATATGAGCATACTTCTTCAACTCACCCAACTGCCCAGAAATCCATTATTTTGGCTGGCGGAGATGGAAAGACACAAGAATTTGAAGAATCCATGCTAGAATCTGCTCAGAGACAAATACTTGGGGATACCCCCTTTTTTCCAGTTAGGTCTCTCTCAAGAGATATCAAAGACTCACTTTCTGGATCCAAAATTGGCATCCGCCCAACATGTCGGCTGGCATCCTGTTCATCAATCATCATCATCATTAATAATAATAATAATAATAATAATAATAATAATAATACTAATAATAATTTGTGACAAGTTATTGGTGGGATGGGCATACCAAATCACCTTGTCTTTCTCCTGAGAAATCTGTATAAGGACCAAGTAGCAACAGTCAGAACTGACCATGGAACAACAGACTGGTTCAAGATTGGGAAAGGTGTACGGCAAGGCTGCATACTCTCACCCAACCCTTTTAACTTGTATGCAGAACACATCATGCTTGAAAAATGCAAGGCTGGGGTTAAAATTGCTGGAAGAAACATTAACAATCTTAGATATGCAGATGATACCATTTTGATGGCTGAAAGTGAGAAGGAGCTGAGCCTTCTAATCAAGATGAAAGAAGAAAGTGCAAAAGCTGAGTTGAAGCTAAACATAAAAAACCCAAGATTATGGCAACAAGAATGATTGATAACTGGCAAACAGAGGGAGAAAACGTGGAGGCAGTGACAGACTTTGTATTTCTAGGTGCAAAGATGAGTGCAGATGCAGACTGCAGCCAGGAAATCAGGAGAGATTTACTTCTTGGGAGGAGAGCAAGGACCAATCTTGATAAAAGAGTAAAGAGTAGAGACATCACACTGGCAACGAAGATCCGCATAGTTGAAGCAATGGTATTCCCCATAAGTCACCTATGGATGTGAGAGCTGGACCATAAGGAAGGCTGAGTGAAGGAAGAGAGATGCTTTTGAACTGTGGTGTTGGAGGAAAGTGCTGAGAGTGCCTTGGACTGCGAGAAGATCCAACCAGTCCATACTTCAGGAAATAAAGCCCAACTGCTCATTGGAGGGAAGGATATTAGAGGCAAATATGAAGTTCTTTGGACACATCATGAGAAGAAAGGAAAGCTTAGGGAAGGCAATGAAGCTTGGGAAAAAGGAAGGAAAAAGGAAGAGGGGCCGACCAAGGGCAAGACGGGTGGATGGCATCTTTGAAGTGACTGGATTGATCTTGAAGGAGCTGGGGGTGGTGACGGCCGACGGGGAGCTCTGGCGTGGGCTGGTCCATGAGGTCACAAAGAGTTGGAAACGACTGAACGAATGAACAACAAACATATAATAATAATAATAATAATAATAATAATAATAATAATAATTCAGACAGAGTTTTGAAGCACAATACTCCTGACCTCACGATCATGATAAAAAACAAAGTATGGATCGTTGATGTTGCAATCCCAGGTGACAGCAGGATTGAAGAGAAACAACTGGAAAAGCTGACATGATATGAGGATATAAAGACCGAACTGCAAAGACTCTGGCACAAACCATCATGTTGGTAGAGAATTAGGACTACTGAAATGACCAAAAAAATGACTTACAGGGGTGCTAACTAGTGAGCCCCCTCGGGTAGATAGGGTGGAATATAAATAAATTATTGTTATTATTATTAGAAGTAGTATTATTAGATGCACAACAAGATGAGTCCACAGAAAACAAGATCACTCTGCTGGCTGTTGTGTTGGATCACACGTCGGACACTTCCCAAGTGTCTAGGACTGTGTGATGCATCAGCGAATAATGTGTGCAGATCTCAGTAAGGTGGCCTTTTTCAACTGGCAGATGGTAATCTTGTCAGCGCCAATTGTGTTTAAGTGCAGGCCAAGGTCTTTAGGTACTGCACCCAGTGTGCCGATCACCATGGGGACCACCTTGACTGGCTTGTGCCAGAATCTTTGCAGTTCAATCTTTAAATCCTCATATCGTGTCAGCTTTTTTGTTTGCTTCTCGTCAATTCTGCTGTTACCTGGGATTGTAATTCTGCTTGTAATTCTGTAATTCTGCTGTCACCTGGGATTGTAACATTGATGATCCATACTTTGTTTTTTTCCATGATTGTGCTCCAGAACTCTACCTATTATAATTGTTGTTGTTGTTATTGTTGTTTAAAATACAACAACATGACTCCACAGTAAAGATCACTCTGCTGGCTGTTGTATTGTATCACACGTCGGACACTTCCCAAGTGTCTAGGACAGTGCGATGTATCGGCAAATAATGCATGCAGATCCCAGTAAGGTGGCCTTTTGCAGCTGGTAGGTGGTAATTTTGTCAGTGCCAATTGTGTTTAAGTACAGGCCAAGGTCTTAAGGCACTGTACCCAGTGTGCCGATCACCATTGGGGCCACCTTTTTAAATACATTACACTGTACCCTCGGCTCACTTCTAACACGATAGATAAAAAAAATGTGATTATGGAAGCTATGGAGGGTCAGCCTTGGTTAGTATTTGGATGGGATACTACCAATGAATACCAGCTATTACAGGCTATATTTCAGAGGAAGAAATTGGCAGGTGACTTGAAGGCACATGTGTGTGTGTGCGCGTGCACACACACACACATACACACACATTATATTTTTTTGCAGATCATGCATAGTCAGCCTAGGTTTGTATTGCCAGAAACAAATGCTTTTCTGTCCTTTCAAAGGGGATGATGGGAATCAGTCCCGGCTCAAATGCCCTATCTTTCCTGACAATGACTCCATGAATATGTTTCCTGAAATACCCAAAGCTCTCCTTTCATTCTGAAAGATCAGTACGGTGGTGTTTATGATGTATTGAGGTCGTCTGTTACTGAATATTTCCACTGTCAGTACAACAAAAAGTGTGATGATCGCAGTTCAAGCCGAACAAAGAAAATGCTGGCAGGCAATTAGTAAGCTGAAGTCAGCAGTACAAAAGTGAAATATATCATGTTTGGGGTGGCACATTAGTTTGCTTGTGATTTTTTTAAAAAACAAAAAATGTTCAAACGCAGCCTCGTACACAAACAATATGTTTCTGTCCCCTCCGCCCCTCGCCTTTGCCGAAGATGGAGAGCTTTTGCATCTGCCTGAAAGGGATACACTGGTGAAATTAGTCAATGGAGTCTTTTCTCAGGCCCCTGGAGCATCCAGGAGGGGTTTGCATGAATTAATTACAACACAATTGCCTTTTTGTAGGCAAAAGGTAACATCATACCAGCTCAGACAAAGATCTACCTCTCGGTAGGGGTGCAGGTGGAGAGGAGAAAGTGGAAGCGGATGGAAGAGAGAGGAGAGAAATGAGGCGATCCCCAGCCACAACAGTGACAACAATATTTTAGGGCTTATCTACATGGGCCACACAATCCAGGGCTGATCCCAAATATTGCTACTTCAAACCAGACCTGAATTCTGCCACAGCATTTACATGTCATTTTTTGTTACTTATTTACTTAGGTGATCCACCATTATCCGAGTAGGATTGTCTTACAAGATCAGTGGGTCTGTAGGTGACTGTGGATTCCTATTCTTTATCTGCATGTTCTCCCCCAGTGAGGGCATTGGTTTCTAGGTGGAAGGCAGTCGCGGTTGGGATTGGCTTGGCACTCCTTCCTTTTGGCACGTTTCTCTCTTTCGCCCTCCATTCGTGCCTCTTCCAATTCTACAGCACTGTTGGTGACACCTGACCTCAGCTGGAGTGCTCAAGGGCCAGGGCTTCCCACTTCTCAGTGTCTATGCCAGAGTTTTAAGGTTGACTTTGAGCCCATCTTTAAATCTCTTTTCCTGCCCACCAACACTCCATTTTCCATTTTTGAGTCTGGAGTAGAGCAACTGCTTTGGGAGACGGTGGTCGGGCATCTGGACAACGTGGCCAGTCCAACGGAGTTGATGGCGGAGGACCATTGCTTCAGTGCTGGTGGTCTTTGCTTCTTCCAGCATGCTGACATTTGTCTGCTTGTATTCCCAACAGATTTGCAGGATTTTTTGTTGCATTTTGCTATTTTATATAAGGGACACGTCATTTTAATTCACCATTGAGCATTCACAGATTCCTTGGTCCTGGAACTAAACCCTAGCAGACACCAAGGGCCCACTGTTTTGTAAAAAAAAGAAACGGGAAAAGAAATGACGCCAAGTGTTGGTTTCACTATTACCCCATATATTTGAGTTTAAGCCTAGTTTTTCAGCCCTTTTTTAGGCTGACAAAGCCCCCCTTCCCCTCTACTCGAGCAAGTGTCCTGGCAGGAAGGTGTGAGGCTGAAAAAAGCCCTTCTTACAGCCCCACACCTTCCTGCCAGGACCCTCACCTTTTTACACAGCAACCAAACTGGGTTACTATGCCGAGAAGGGAGGACAGCTTACGCATGTTCCTTTTCTCAGTCTTTCCCACTTTCTCCCCACCTCAGTATTTCCCCCACTTTTCCAGCCCTCCTTTCCCACCCCAGTCTTCCCTTTTTCTAGTTTCCCCCTTCCTAGCCCAGTCTTTACTATCTCCAGCCCCTCTGTCCCACTTTTCCAGCTCCCTTTCAACCCCAACTTTTCCCAGGGTTATTATTTATTTATTTATTTACCGTATTTATATACCGCCTTTCTGAGCCCGAAGGCGACTCAAGGTGGTTTACAGTCAAGACAATTCAATGCCCCCCAACAACATAAATTACCATTAAAAACAATTAACATATAATATAAAACGAGTAAAAACATAAGTCCTCAGCATCTCATTGCTAAAAACATTTTCCAATCACATTGTCCAGTAATTCTGTGGGTCTAAATTTGCCAGTTACATTGCATTTGCAAAAGCTTGCTCGAGAAGCCAGGTTTTGACTTGTTTTCAAAATGTTAGGAGGGAGGGGGCCGATCTAATGTCTCTAGGAAGGGTGTTTCACAGCCAACGGGCCACCGCTGACAAGGCTCTGTCTCTCGTCCCTACCAACTGCATCTGCAAAGATGGTGGGAGTGAGAGCAGGGCCTCCCCAAAAGATCTTAGAGTCTTAAGAAGGTTCATAAGGAGAGATGCATTTGGATAGGTAAGCTCGGCTG
This sequence comes from Anolis sagrei, assembly GCF_037176765.1. NCBI lineage: Eukaryota > Metazoa > Chordata > Lepidosauria > Squamata > Anolidae > Anolis > Anolis sagrei. The sequence goes on from NC_090028.1 coordinate 32,629,813, forward strand.
GAACCGTTTAGGGCTTTATAGGTTAAAGCCAGCACTTTGAATTGTGTCCCGTAGCAGACTGGCAGCCAGTGGAGTTGGCGCAGCAGAGGAGTTGTGTTCCAACCTCTCTTTCCCATTTCAGTCTTGCCCCTTTTCTTACCGCAGTTTCCCACTTTCCCAGTCCCCTTTCCCACCTCAGTCTTTCCCACTTCTGCACTTGCCCCTTCTCACTCCAATCCTTCCACCTTTCCAGCCTCCCCGCTTTTGCACACCTGTCTTGCTCATTTTGTAAATTTAGCATAAGTGGTACCTAAATTTCCCGAAAGACAGTTACATCTGCCAATTTAGGTACCACTTATGCTAAATTTACGAGGCCATAAAAATCTCCAGGAAGTATGCAAAGAATGAGGAAGTACTTCATCAGTGTCACAAATGGACGGTGAAGTGACAGCTCCCCTGGTGGCCAGAATACCCTCATGAAAAAGCTGAAACGTTAAATAGCCTCTGAGTGTCTGTCTATATATGTTGTGTGTCTATGGCATTGAATGTTTGCCGTGTATATGCACATTATAATCCGCCCTGAGTCCCCTGCGGGGTGAGAAGGGCGGAATATAAATACTGCAAATAAATAAATGTAAATAAATAAATAAATTTTGCAATCTTCCTTTCCCCATCCCAATCTTTTCCCAGCTGACAATTTAAGTCGCATCTTAAATCACAGTTTTATGTAAATATTCAAAAGCATTTAACCTACAGATACCTCAATTAATGTAATTTTATTGGTATCTATATTTATTTTGAAATTTACCAGTAGCTGCTAGATTTCCCACCCTTGACTTATACCTGAGTCAATATGTTTTCCCAGGTTTTTTTTTATTTTTTGTGGCAAAATTAGGTCCTTCGGCTTATATTCAGGTCGGCTTATATTCAAGTATATATGGTATATGGTGAATGAACGAACCCATCCTTCATTTTATATTGGATTGTCAGTTCCACATTGGACCATTCACCTTGTTTAGCTCCTTCCTTTTGTACATTTAAGTGGAAAGAAAAAGTATGAGAGGTGGGTGGGTAGAATGCTTTCCCCCTTTTTCTATAAAGGTATTCCTTTCTCAGATACCAGGGATGGAGATCAATTTGTATACTTAGTGAGGGTGAGGCTGCCTGCAGTGAAAGTAATTCTCTGCCCAATAAATCTCCGCGGCGGACAGAAATTCCAATAGGGAGCAAACACCCTTTATGTCTTGACTCCTTCTGTATTTAATATTCTGCTCTTTTTGAGCCCATGCTGAGGTGGAAGAGCCCAAGTCTCAGAAACCATTTCATAGCATTAATTCCCTTTGGGGATGTGATCACGCACAGAAAGGCCCAGGTAACATCCCCTGGCCTTCTCAGGGTGCATCTACACTGCAGAATTAATGCAGTTTATCTCCACTGTAACTGCCGTGGTTCAATGTTATGGAATCCTGGGAGTTGTAGTTTGGTAAGGCAACAGCAGCGAAGCCTAAATACCTTTAAAACAACAGCTCCCAGAACTCAATAGCATAAAAGATATACATAAGTTGAACCCAAGGATTTATATGACAGAGGATCCGCGGAACTGGTAATGGCCTCTGTCCTTGCGGTCCACTCGGTCCACTCAGGACTCCCCAGGATACCAGCAATAGCCCCTCAGACTTGATCTCCAGACCCCCATGCACCTCTGACCCAGCTGTTTGGCTTGGCCAGTACACTCTGGTGGATCTCCACCGGACCTTTTTGTGTCAGGAGTGGCTTGAATAACTCCAAATCACTTCTGGTGTGAGAGAATCCAAAAGGATGTTGCCAAGGGGACACCCAGATGTTTTAACATCCTGTGAGAGGCTTCTCTCATGTCCCCACATGAGAAGCTCCCCAGATTTGACCTGTTGGTCAATGGTCCTGCCAGCATAAGAGTTTAACCCATTGTACTACCAGGGAAGCTGGCCAGATACCCACAATATATTCCTTTTGACTCCGGCCACTCTGTATCTCCTTTCATTTGGCAACTATGTATCCCTCTTCACTTCTCCCTCTCCAGAATGTTGTTGCTGTTGTTGTTGTTGTTGTTGTTGTTTTTATTTCCCTTCTGCAAATGTGCACATAATTGGGATAGTGAAAATATATTTCAGACCACCCCAGCTGCCACTCAGTCTTGATGAGACCTCTACCTTTCCCTCCATCCCCATCCCCCCCCCTCTCTCCTGTTTATATTATTTTTATTGTTTTATCCTTGCTTTATTGAACTCTATGAAAATGATGACAAATGTACAGATGATACCTTCAGGCAACAACATCAAGGCTACCTCTATGCAAATACCTTCCCTGATTGACTTTGCAACTGCAAGGCTACTCAATGCTAATCAAGCTCCTCAGCTAATCAGACCTTACATCCTCTGAGGACTTTTTGCCATAGATGCAGGCAAAAAGTCAGGAGAGAATGCTTCTGGAACATCGCCATATAGCCTGGAAAACTCACAATAACCTCACAATAACATAGTGATTCCACCCATGAAAGCCTTCGGCAGTATTCTAATCAAGCTTGCTGCTTGCAACAGTCACACTTGCTTCAAACAGACAAGAGTTCTTTCTCCCACCTGGACATCATTCCACAGAGATAGATAGAGAGATAGATAGATAGATGGATGGATGGATGGATGGATGGATGGATGGATGGGTGGATGGGTGGATGGGTGGGTAGATACATAGACACTTCACTTGCCTCATTTTCAACAGACTTCTGAACAAACCTCTGAGGATACTTGCCACAGGCGAAATATCAGGAGAAAATGCTACTGGAGAATTGTCATACAGCCTGAAAAACTCACAGCACCCAAATAGCATTATCTATCTATCTATCTATCTATCTATCTATCTATCTATCTGTCATCTATCTATCTATCTATCTATCTATCTATCTATCTATCTATCTATGCTCTGTTCATTTTGAGTGACATCATAACTCAAATACCGCTGGTCTAATTGCCACCAAATTTGGCCACAGCACACCTATTAACCCAAAGAGTGACCATCACTAAAAAAAATGATTTTATCATTTGAAAGTTGTAGATTTATAGTTAGCCTACAATCAAAGAGCATTCTGAACTCCACCAATGATAGAATTGAACCAAACTTGGCACACAGGACTCCCATGATCAACAGAAAATATTGGAAGGGTTTGGTGGGCATTGACCTTGAGTTTGGGAGCTGTAGTTCACTTACATTCAGAGAGCACTGTGGACTCAAACATTGAAGGATCTGGACCTGAAGGATCTGAACTTGGCATGAATACTCCATACACCCAAATATGAACACAGATGGAGTTTGGGAGAAATAGACCTTGACATTTGGTAGTTGTAGATACTGGGATTTATAGTTCACTTACAATCAAAGAGCATTCTGAACCCATCCAACGATGGAATTGGGCCAAACTTCCAACACAGAACCCCCATAACCAACAGAAAATACTTAAGGCCATCCAGTCCAACTCCCTTCATCAAGGCAAGAAAACATAATCAAAGTCCCAAGAAAGAGCCATCCAGCCATACATATAGATAGATAGATATGATTCACACACACACATATATGTATATGACAGATATAGTACCATAGATTTGAAAGGGACCCCTAAAGAAGGACAATGATATGTTGCATGTTCCAGAGTAGGCAAACCAGACAATCTCCACATCAACACTGACAAAGAAACAACAAGAAATACTGTTTATCCGCAAGCACAAAGAAATTACATATATTAGAAACCAACACTTTCTCATTACATTGTTTTCCAGATCGCAGACTGGGCCACAGCAATGCATGGCAAGGGACTGCTAGTTATTTTTTTAAATGTCAAATTATTAGCAATGTCAATAATACAAAAAAGTGAGTATTTTTAAAAGTTTGTTAAGTCAGTTTCCCTTCTGAAGACTTTCTTGAAGAGCTTTGTGAGTCTGTGTGGGCTATATATGCTGATATTTAATTTCATATCATAAATGCAAATGTTTAAGAATCATACTCTGCATTTTTTTACCAGAGCTGTTTAAGAAGACATAAAGAACTGATCATGCAGTGATGGAAATCAATGCCTTCAATATTTGCTTCCTTGGAAGTGTTTGCTTGGGATCCCAGCTTAAACTTTGCTCTGCTCTTTTCCTCCTTTCTTTCTTTAGCCGCGCCACCCCGCATTTCCCATCTTAAAAGTCTTTGTTTCTTTCAGGATTTGTGATAAACAACATAATTACATGTCTTTTTCTTCCTTGATTGAGCGCATGTCTTACAAACCGTGATTTACCACTTGTGTATCGCAAAATAGACTGAATAGATATAATTATTACATTGCAGAGCTTTATTTTAACATCCAGAAATGGTGTTTTTTTAAGTTGAGTCAGTGGCTCAAAAAAGCATTCGCAGTCAGGTCATGTTCCTTTCCCCCCGAAAAGTGCCACAAGCCTGCCAGAAAGTTCTGTGAATGCTTTTTCTTCCACTGGAAATGCACAGAAAAAGGGTTCCTTGGTCAAAACTATGGATTTCCTAGCACTGAAGAAGTGCATTAAATCTTTCTTGTCTACCACAAGATTGCAGGAGCATATTGTTTGCTTGGACTGTTTAGAATTCTTTCCTAGAGAGTTCTAAAGCTGTAAATGCAATTTAAATGTCTCCTAATGCACTAAGGTGACACTACAATACAGCATAATGGGAAGTTAATTTGGATGCTTAAACTACGAACATTCGTGGAATCACTGAGTTGGAAGATACCACAAGGGTCATCCCTGGACTGCACAAATCTCTTGTGTCATCAGGTCTTCAGTTCTCAATGAGTAGCTAGAACAGAGATAGGATTAGAGTGAGCGATTATTCCCCCCACATCCATATGCATGTATGACGAATTGTCTACCTTTAGACCAGAATAAGATCAAGAATTAGGCCCAGTTTTTTTGGGCATCCATATAAAAAATAACAAAGCCAGCGGACCTGATGGGATCCCTGCTGAAATCTTTAAAGAGGGAGGACCTGAGCTGACACAAAAAACTCCACCAGGTGATAGAAAAAGTGTGGGTGACCGAGAAAATCCCAACAGATCTCACGGATGCCACCATCATCACCCTCTTCAAAAAAGGGGAAAGAACATACTGCGGAAACTATCGAGGTATCTCCCTTCTAACCTCAGCTGGGAAAATCCTCGCAAGAATCCTTGCAAACCGCGTTCTACTCCTCTCAGAAGACACTCCACCAGAATCCCAGAACAGCTTCCACCCCTCCAGAGGAACAGTGGGCATGATTTTCACTGCACGACAGCTCCAAGAAAAATGCAGGAAACAAAAACAACCTCTGTACATGGCATTCATTGACCTTGCAAAGGCATTCGACACAGCGAATTGCACTGCTCTCTGGACCTTCCTCCAAAAAATTGAGTGCCCTAACAAATTTGTGAACATCCTGTGGATCCTCCATGATGGCAACAGTCTTGCACAGCAATAGCTCCCAAAGTGACCCATTTAAGGTGGAATCAGGTGTCAAACAGGGATGTGTTATTGCCTCAACTTTATTCTCCATCTTCATCACTATGATATTTCACCTTGTTGATGGGGAGTTTCCCATCAGAATGGAAATCATCTATCGGAAAGATGGCAAGCTATTTAACTATTTTTTACTCCTAACTCAAGAACAGAAAATGGAATGTTGGTGGGCAGGAAAAGAGATTGAAAGATGGGCTCAAAGCCAACCTTAAAAACTCTGGCATAGACACTGAGAACTGGGGAGCCCTGGTCCTTGAGCGCTCCAGATGGAGGTCAGCTGTGACCAGTACTGCTGTAGAATTTGAAGAGGCAGGAATGGAGGGTGAAAGAGAGAAATGTGTCAAGAGGAAGGTGTGTCAAGCCAACCCTGACCGGGTCCACCTTCCACCTGGAAACCAATGCCCTCACTGTGGTAGAACATGCAGATCAAGAATAGGGCTCCACAGTCACCTATGGATCCACCGCCTGTACACTGATCTTGGAAGACAATCCTACCCGGACTATGAGGGATCACCTAAGCAGGTAAACAAAAGATAAAACAACAATGCCTACATTGACATAGTAAGAATTGGAAGACTGACACTTGAATGTCCACATTTTATTTGTTCACTTATTTAAAGTTCTTTATATGCTGTGAGCCAATGAAAACCAGATGCTGTAGGCTATATTTTAGAGGAAGGAACTGGCAAAACCACCTCTGAGTTTCCTTTGCCTAAGTAAACCCTATGAAATACATGGGACTGCCATACGTTGATGGGCGACTTGAAAGCATATGCATACCTTCGTAAAATATTACTTTTTGGTTTATAAATTTAAACGAGAAAACAGTAAAACATTTCATTGAAACCAGACCAAAACAAATGAAAGAGGAAGGAAGGAACCACTATGCAGAAAGTCAGCCATACCTTTTCTCTTGGGCATCATGGACGTTGGGTCTTGGCCTAGCTTGGGCACCAAAAATAGTGTAAATACAAGGGTTGAATGAAAAGTAATGCCTCCACCTTCGTAACTCCTCAACAGATGGCAGTACTGGTATGTGGCAGGTACTGGCTTGTTCAGTAGACTCTCCTCTACAGTTCCATTTTGATGGGAAGCCTTAGAATTAAATGGTTGTGTAGTTAGAGTGCGCAGTATGGAACCCTTCACAGACGGTCAGTCAATGTGACTTAAGCAACGTACAGTCATTGAATATTTGACAACAGAAGGTGTCACCCCAAAGGAGATTCATGAGAGAATGCAAGCAGTTTATTGTGATTGTGATGATGTTAGTACTGTGCATCATTGGGTGAGTAAGTTTAAAGATGTTGAGGTGGGAACATCTGACTTGTGTGACAAACAAAGAGTTGGACACCCCCTGACAGCAACCACCAAATTTCACAAGCAAAAGGTTGACAGATTGATTCAGGACGATCATTGTATCACTCAGAGAGAAATTTCAAGCATAATCGGCATTTCACAAGAAAGTGTGGGTCACATTATTGCTTTGCTTGGCTATCGGAAGATCTGTGCACGATGGGTACCCAGGATGACAGAACTATGAGATGCTGGTTGTGGAAACAGAGTGTCGACTTCTTCCGTGACGGCTTCAGAAAACTTGTTCATCGTTGGCACAAATGGATCCAGTTGTCTGGTAGTGGAAAAGTGAATAGTGGTAGTTAAAAAGCACATTCTAATGATTATTTCTGCTTTTGATTTATTAAAATATTCCCATCCAAACCCAAATAACGAAGATGGAGACATTCAACCCTCCTATATCAACAGGTGAGAACACAAAAAGGGGCAGCAGGCATTTGCATGAAATTGGCATACTTTGGTTTATACTTACCGAGGATACTTTGCTCTTGAAGATCTTTTACAAACGTCAACTAAGGTTGGATCTACACTGTCATATATTACAGTCTGGAACTGTATTATATGGTCAGTGTAGATCCAAACTCATTATATGGCAGTGTAGAACCAGTCTATGTGTCTATAGGTCTGGTTAGGAAGTTGGAAAACTCTCTTCTTTTGCTGCAGCTCACAGAATTCAGAAAGGGCCCTTCCATACATCCCTATATTACAGAATATTATGGCAGGAAATCCCACAGTATCTGCTTTGAACTGGTTTATCTGAGTCCACACTCAGACAATGTGGGTTTTTTGCCTTGATATTCTGAGATATAGGGCTGTGTGGAAGGGTCCCCAGTAAACTTTTGCAGGATGTGCTAGTTTGTGAAGTGATTTATAATTTCCAAATCACAACCTCCTTGATCCGCTGTAACCTGGAGAGCAAGTGTCCCAGAAGCAAGCAAAAATACAACAGTGTTCTTTCACAGCTTGAGCCCGTCTATCAGCAAAGTCCAACTGCTAGGATCTGACCTTATCTATACACTGTTTAATAAATTCACGGAATTCAGGTTTTCATCCAAAATATCAGTAGGCTTTAATCTTCACTATTGCAATATATACAAAAATGTACAAACAGGATATGCAGATCCATTTTTAGTCTTATACTTGCAAACAATCAGAGTAATCAATTAGTCGCATACAACATAGGCAGATACACTGAGTCACATAGGAGAGAGAAAGATGGATTGTTTCATCCTCCTTATATAGCTACCTGCGGATAGGTCATCAATAAGGGACACTGACTCGCATGGTTATGACACAGTCATTACCATATCCCCTTAGGCATTGCATTATGACATTCACAGTTACTACCCAGGTACTATCAATATTCCACATGTTCATCAAACAGGATTTTCTCTGTGATTAGAAATGCTTTGCCACTTCTATCTAACATGGACATGGTTACCATTTTTGTTGCTTGCACGATAACTTGCTTACTTACCTACTTACTTAGATGATCCCTCGTTGTCTGAGTAGGATTGTCTTCCAAGATCAGTGTATTGGTGGTGGGTGGACTGTGGAGGTGACTGTGGAGTCCTATTCTTGATCTGCATGTTCTCCCACAGTGAGGGCATTGGTTTTCAGGTGGAAGGCGGTCCTGATTGGGGTTGGCTTGACGTGCCTTCCTCTTGACACATTTCTCTCTATTTCCCTTCATTCATGCCTCTTCAAATTCTACGGCACTGCTGGTCACAGCTGACCTCCATCTGGAACACGCAAGGGGCAGGGCTTCCCAGTTCTCAGTGTCTATGCCAGAGTTGTTAAGGTTGGCTTTGAGCCCATCTTTAAATCTCTTTTCCTGCCCACCAACACTCCATTTTATTTATTTTATTTTATTTAAAGCATTTATATTCTACCCTTCTCACCCTGAAGGGGACTCAGAGCGGAGCCCAACATATAAACGGCAAACATTCAATGCCGAAACATATTTTCTGTCCTTGAGTTTGGAGTAGAACAACTGTTTTGGGAGACAGTGGTCAGGCATCTGGACAACATGGCCGGTCCAGCGGAGTTGATGGCGGAGGACCATTGCTTCAGTGCTGGTGGTCTTTGCTTCTTCCAGCATGCTGACATTTGTCCGCTTGTCTTCCCAAGAGATTTGCAAGATTTTTCAGAGGCAATGCTGATGGAATCATTCTAGGAATTGCATGTGATGTCTGTAGATAGTCCACATCTTGCAGACATATAGCAGGGTTGGGGGGACAATAGCTTTATAAACAAGCACTTTGGTATCCCTATGGATGTCCTAATCTTCAAACTCTCTCTGCTTCATTTGGAAAAATGCTGCACTCGCAGAGCTCAGGCGGTGTTCTATTTTAGTGTCAATGTTGACTTTGGTTGAGAGGTGGCTGCCAAGGGAGCGGAAATGGTCAACATTTTCTAGGGTTACACCATTAAGCTGTATTTCTGGCATTGGAGAGGGATTGCTTGGTGACTGCTGGAAGAACTTGCACGATTATGAAAGCTGTCATCCAAAAAATAACTTTTCCACATTTCTACCTCAGTTTTTCAGGTCACAGTTCACTTCCTTAGGTTATTCAACCTTCCCTGAGAGTAGGTACTATTGAACTAAGTACTGGTAATTGAGTATACTCATTTAAACCATGAATGATTACTACTATATTTAATTTGATTACAAATTTTCAAAATTGGCAGAAACTGTCTATTTTTCTGAGCAAAAAAATCAACCCTCATGCTAGCCTCCCACTCCATTCATTTGAAGCAATTCTTCCATTGTTTTGGGCAGACCCTGTTTCCAAGTAAGTGAGTTTGAGTTTGCCGCCTGACTCCCATATGTTCGAAAGGATAATGCTTCCCATCACTTCACTGCTTGGCAGAATCGATAATATAAAACATATCTCCATTAAGTCCAGATTTAATTGGAACGACATTTTCTTTAATCCTTGCCATGGGAAAAAAAAGGTACATATGAAAGAAGGAGAAAAAAAAACCTCGTGACAGAATACATCAGCCGAATTTTTATCTGCTTGACCTGCTTAAAGAGCTAAGCCAAGTTTCATTAAAAATTATTGGTCTCGTAGGGTTTCGGGGTTGCTTTTTGTCTTAAAATAGGCCCATATGGAGGCAATATCAGGATGAAATTGTAGCAGTGTGGCGAATCTCCTTCCACACCTCTGTATTCTGCTTTATGCAACAGAAATAAGTTGTGGGTTGTTGTGTTCCCCCTCCCTTCCGCCACTTAAAGTATGATTTTTGAGGCCGTGAAAAAAAAGTGAAAGCCTTCGACAGCATGAAAAGGAGAAATTGAATGATGGGGAAGTACCACTTTAAGCCATAACAGATGCCGTACGACTTGCAGTAAGTGAAGCATTTATTCAAAACGGTGATGGGATTTGTGTGAAAGTTTCTACCATTGCCTTCTCTATTTCTTTCTTAATGCCAATGTGTAAAAATGAATTGCCGAAGGCTTTCATGCCTGGAAACACTGGGTTGTTGTGTGTTTTCCAGGCTGTTTTGTGTGTTTTCCAGAATCACTGGGTTGTTGGTGTGTTTTGATCTGGCTACCAGTATTTAAAAAACACTCTAAAATCATAACACTAAATAAAAAACATCTTAGAGAAGACAATGATGCTGGGGAAAGTGGAAGGCAAAAGGAAGAGGAGCCGACCAAGTGCAAGATGGATGGATGGCATCCTTGAAGTGACTGGACTGACCTTGAAGGAGCTGGGGGTGGTGACGGCCGACAGGGAGCTCTGGCGTGGGTGGTCCATGAGGTCACGAAGAGTCGGAGATGACTGAACGAATGAACAACAACAAATAAAAAACAATACTCAAAACCAGGGTAATTCCAAACAAGACACAATCAGGACCAACTAATCACTTCCCAACAAAGGATTCCCTAAAGCCGTAGCGCCTACCTAATTTCAGGGGCTGTCTACAAGTTGCACTAGCTTCAGCCTGGACTTTTTAATTGCCTTGGACAGGCAGGATTATTTTAAATATATATGTGCTATTGTGATTTTTTTATGCTTATATTGTCTTGTTAATTTTATGTTTATGTTGTTTACTTTGTATGTATTGATGATGTTACTTGGAAACTGCTCTGTGTCCTCTCGGGGAGATAGAGCAGTATATAAATAAAGTTTTGTTGTTGTTGTTCCAACAGGGAGTAAGAAGCCAAACCTTGAAAACTGCTAAATTTTTTTGTCGTGTCAGGAGCAACTTGAGAAACTGCAAGTCGCTTCTGGTGTGAGAGAATTGGCCATCTGCAAGGACGTTGCCCACGGGACGCCTGGATGTTTTGATGTGTTTACCATCCTTGTGAGAGGCTTCTCTCATGTCTCCGCATGAGGAGCTGGAGCTGATAGAGGGAGCTCATCTGCACTCTCCCTGGATTCGAACCCGTGACCTGTCGGTCTTCAGTCCTGTCGGCACAGGGGTTTAACTCCTATTAAATGCTAATAAATTAATTAGCTAATTAATTAAAATTTCTGGGTTGTTGGAGGATTTTTCGGGCTATATGGCCATGTTCTAGAGGCATTTTTTTTCCTGATGTTTTGCCTGCATCTATGGCAAGCATCCTCAGAGGTAGTGAGGTCTATTGGAACTAGGGAAATGGGTTTATATATCTGTGGAATGACCAGGGTGGGGCAAAGAACTCTTGTCTGTTGGAGCTAGGTGTGAATTAAAGCTTCTGCCAACATAGCAGTTTGAAAACATGCAAATGTGAGTAGATCGATAGGTACCACTCCAGGGTGAAGGTAACGGCGCTTCATGCAGTCAGGCAGGTCACATGACCTTGGAGGTGTCTACGGACAACACCAGCTCTTCAGCTTAGAAATGGAGATGAGCACCAACCTGGGGGTCGGGACCCCTGGGGGGGTCGCGAGGGGGTGTCAGAGGGGTCGCCAAAGACCATCAGAAAACAAAGTATTTTCTGTTGGTCATGGGGGTTGTGTGTGGAATGTTTGGGCCAATTCTATCGTTAGTGAGGTACAGAATGCTCTTTGATTGTAGGTGAACTATAAATCCCAACAACTACAACTACCAAATGTCAAGATCTATTTCCCCCAATCTCCACCAGTGTTCACATTTGGGCATATTGAGTATTCATGCTAAGTTTGCTCCAGATCCAGATCCATCATTGTTTGAGTCCACAGTGCTCTCTGGGCAGGCATGTAGCCGGGGGGGGGGGGGGGGGGGGGGGCTCGGGGGGCTTCAGCCCCCCCCCCCCCGAAATTTTCATGGTGGTTCGCGAAAAGGCCTTACTGGTGCATTATTTAAACTGTTATGTTTATTCATATCATGATCTGATCACCATACTCAATATATCCCATATGCATGGGGGTATTCGGGTAATGATACAAAAGGTTTGCTAGGCTAGACCCTCTTTCTCTCAGACTCAGCCCCCCCCCGAAACTCAGCCCCCCCCGAAACCCCCCCTGAAAAAAAATTCAGCCCCCCCCCAAAACGAAATCCTGGCTACGGGCCTGTCTCTGGGTGTAGGTGAACTACAACTCCAAAACTCAAGGTCAATGCCCACCTAACCCTTCCAGTCTTTTCTGCTGGTCATGGGAGTTCTGTGTGCCAAGTATGGTTGGTGGAGTTCAGAATGCTCTTTGATTGTAGGTGAACCCTAATATATCCCAGCAACTACAACTCCCAAATGATAAAATCAATCTCCCTCAACCTCACCAGTATTCAAATTTGGGTGAATTGTGCCAAATTTGGTCCAGTGCATGAAAATACATCCTGCATATCAGATATTTACATTAGAATTTATAACAGTAGCTTCCTTCACATAGGTGATCCCTCGTTGGACGAGTAAGATGGTCTTCCTTGATTACTATTTTTGTGGGTTTGTAGGTGGCTGTGGAGCCCTATTCTTGACCCGCATCTTCTCCCACAGTGAAGGCATCGGTTTCCAGGTGGAAGGCGGTGTCGGTCGGGGTTGGCTTGACGCGCCTTCCTCCTGGTACGTTTCTCTCTTTCATCCTCCACTCGTGCCTCCTTGAATTCTGCAGCACTGCTGGTCACAGCTGACCTCCAGCTGGAGTGGTCAAGGGCCAGGGCTTCCCAGTTCTCAGTGTCTATGCCAGAGTTTTAAAGGTTGGCTTTGAGGCCATCTTTAAATCTCTTTTCCTGTCTACCAACATTCCGTTTTCCGTTCGTAAGTTCAGAGTAGAGCAACTTCTTTGGGAGACGGTGGTCAGGCATCTGGACAACGTGGCCGGTCCAGCGGAGTTGATGACAGAGGACCATCACTTCAATGATGGTGGTCTTTGCTTCTTCCAGCATGCTGACATTTGTCCGCTTGTCTTCCCAAGATATTTGCAGGATTTTCTGGAGGCAGCTCTGATTGAATCATTCCAGGAGTTGCATGCGACGTCTGTAGACAGTCCACGTCTCACAGGCATAGAGCAGGGTTGGGAGGACAATAGCTTTATAGACAAGCACCTTGGTATCCCTAGTAGCAAAATTACAGTTATGAGGTAGCAACGAAAATGTTATGGTTGGGGGTCACCACAACATGAGGAACTGTATTAAGGGGTCGTGGTATTAGGAAGGTTGAGAAACACTGACTTAATTATTAAATGTAATCATTTAATTAGTATTTAATCAAATGATTAAATGCTAATCAAGGTGGCCAATTGCTACATTCACACCTACCTAAAACAGACAAGAATTCTTTCTCTCACCCTGGACATTCCACTGATATATAAACCCCATTTTCCTAGTTTCCAACAGATCTCACAACCTCTGAGGATGCCTGCCATGGATGCAGGCAAAACATCAGAAGAGAATGCTTCTGGAACATGGCCAGACAGCCTGGAAAACAGACAAAGTGTAAAAAGTTGCATCGAGGAATCCTCTATATCTCTTCACTGTGGCATCTGCTAAAAATGTCAGATGTGATCACAGCCTTTGCAAAACAAGGATTTTAACAACCCCAACCTTATGACGGGGGTTATATTTCAGTGACTTGGAAACAACGCCGCATTATCCGATACCAAACAGCACAGATGTTGCTTAATAAACTGTTTGCTTTATGCATTGCATTAACCTCATGAAACATGTATGCAAATCTCACATTAACAGAAGGTAAAAGAGAGGGGGAACAAGAAAAAAGGGTGGAAAAGAAAATGAAAAAATCGGGTACGATCGGAGGACACAATGCGGCAACCTTTGTCTGGAGGTGTTGTTCTTCCCTGAGATTTTATAGGGGCGTATTTTAACTGTTTGGGTTTGTGTTTCAAAAGACACAACAGGCCTCGCTGATCATTTCTCCCCGCTCTGTCCTCCGCTCTGCTATCATTCCTTCCAGCTGATTTCACATTTTATAATGCTAATAGTGGGAGTATGGTGTGGAGTTTTTCTACTGTCAGCTGGCCACTGGGTCTATGGGATATATTTAATGGAATCTGACAGCTGATGGGAGTGTTCCCATTGAAAGAGGGATTTGATATGTAGGATGAATATCGTGACCCTCAATTCGCCATATTAATGACCATTCTCATTCAAACTCCCGCCGCCAATATAACTCTTTTTTCCCGGGACACACCAGTACATGTGTATAAAAGAAATGACTTATGGATGAGTTAGTCCCTATACTTGTTGGAGTGCCTTTTTCAGATAGCATGTCAAAACAGATTAGCTGTTTTGCCCTGCCATAAAATTAAGCGCCGGGCTTTTGTGCGAGATACACTTGTAAACAAAGCGATCATAAAAGTGCAGAGGCTTTTTCTGGGTTGTGTCAGACACCAAGCTAATGCCGTCCCGTTTAATAGTCAAGAGAAAGGAGAAGTGGGGGGAGAATGGAGAGAAGAGGAGGACATTGGAGGCCCAACTGGGAACGTGAAGAAGTTAATATGCAAGAATCAACCAGTTAAACTCAACTGGAATTAAGCCAACCTCTCTCTCTCTTTGTCTCTCGTTTTGCTGTGGGAGAAAAAAGAATCATTTCTGTTCATTTCACTTTCAAGAACAAGACAACACAATCCTCTTGTTCAAATGTATCCCAAATAATCCAACGTAATGATAGAACGGAAAGCTTCAACATCGCCCAATGTTTCTGTTCAAAACCTTTGCCAATCTTCAATATCATTGCTCAGTGATGGACTAAACCATCTAAGTCAGTGTTTCTCAACCTTCCAAATGCCACGACCCCTTAATACAGTTCCACATGTTGTGGTGACACCCAATCATCCAATTATTTTTGTTGCTACTTTATAACTGAAAATTTGCTACTGTTGCCAGTTTGCTACTGGACACAATTCGAAGTGCTGGCTTTAGCCTATAAAGTAGGCTTGGGTAACAACGGAAAAATTTGGTTCTAAACTCGTTTCGTTTTTAGGAGGGCCCTTGCGTTTCGTTTTTTTAAAGAATTCTGAAATTTTCCTTTAAAAATTTCAAAATTTACAAAATTTCGTATAATTATGAATCGATTCGTTAATGGCGGACACGATTGCGCAATATGCTAAAAAACCCTCCAAATGGGACAGGGGGAACTTCTGAAGCTTCCCTCTCCCTCTGTTGTTGACTGTTGGTGTGATAATTTATTTTTTATCATTGATAAAACAAACAACAACTATAAAACTTGCACCAGACATACGGAAATAATTACGAAACAATTACGAAACAATTTTGAACCAATTACGAAACAATTACGAAACAATACGAAATAAATTGGAAAAATTGTTTTGATTTTTAATTACTTCTCACAGTAGTCCTGCATGGCTCAATATTGGATCGTAAGCTAATTTAAATACGAATTAATAACAAATTACGAAATTAACGAACGAAACCGCACAAGCCTACTATAAAGCCCTAAACGATTCTGGCCCAACTTACATGTCTGAACGCATCTCCCCTTATGAACCATCTAGGAACTTAAGATCTTCTGGGGAGGCCCTGCTCTCGTTACCGCCTTCGTCTCAAGTACGTTTGGCAGAGACGAGAGACAGGGCCTTCTCGGCGGTGACCCTTTGGCTGTGGAACGCCCTCTCTATAGATATTAGATTGGCCACCTCCCTTTTAACATTCCGGAAAAAAGTCGACATGGCTTTTTGAACAAGCGTTTGCAAATGCAGAGTAACTGACATAGGAAAATGGAATGACGACAATGAGACCAGACAACGTTTTTAACAAGGAGACACTATGAATTTATATTTTATTGATTTGTTTAGTTTTTATTATATGTTATGTTTTTAATTGTATTTATGATATTGTAAGCATTGAATTTTGCCCTGTTAACCACCTTGAATTGCCTACGGACTGAGAAAGGCAACATACAAATACAGTAAGTAATGTAAATATCTGATAAGCAGGATCTATTTTCATTCACTGGACCAAATTTGGCACAAATACCCGATATGCCCAAATTTGAATACTGGTGGGGTTGCGCGGGAGGGTGAGTGGGTGGGTGGGTTGATTTTGTCATTTGGGAGTTGTCGTTTATATTTATTTCTTGCATTTATTATTTCTTGCATTTATTAACCGCCGCTCTCAGCCCTAGGGCGACTCGCGGCGCCCTATTTTTTTATTTCATACACTTTTACCCCGCCCTTCTCCCCCCACAGGAGGACTCAAGGCAGCCTCACATAAGCATCATACGATGCTATCAACATATATATAACCAACAATTACATTAAAACCTTTAAAAACAATTCATTAAAACAGTAGATTAATTACGCTAGTTTAAAACCAAATCCAAATCTGGAGTTAATTCAATGTCGCAGTATGCACTGCCATTAATGGACAGTTGCCACTATCCATTAATTGAACACCTGATCCCAAAGCCAAGTCTTCAGTTTTGTTCTAAAGGACAAGAGGGAGGTGGCCAATCGGATGTCCCTGGGGAGAGAGTTACAAAGATGGGGGGCCACTGCCGAGAAGGCCCTGTCTCTCATCCCCACCAATTGCATTTATGATGGAGGTGGGATCGAGAGCAGGGCCTCTCCTGAAGATCTTAAACTTCGTGATGGTTCATAACAGGTGATACGTCCAGACAGGTAGTCTGGATTTTATAGTTAACCTAGTTGTTGGGATTTATAGTCCATCTACCATCAAAGAGCATTATGAAATCCACTAACGGTGGAATTGAACCAAACTTGGCACACAGAACTCCCATGACCAACAGAAAATCCTGGAAGGGTTTGGTGGGCATTGACCTTGAGTTTTGGAGTTGTAGTTCACCTACATCCAGAGAGCACTGTGGTCTCAAACAATGATGGATTTGGAGCAAATTTGGCACAAATATTCCATATGCCCAAATGTGAACACTGGTGGAGTTTGGGGAAAATAGACCTTGACATTTTGGAGTTGTAGTTGCTGGAATTTATAGTTCACCTACAATCAAAGAGCATTCTGAACTTCACCAACGATAGAATTGGGCCAAACTTCCCACACAGAACACTCGTGCCTTGAAGGGATTCGCTGGTGTGAGCCTCCCTCCAGTCTTACACACCTACACATGCGCACTACACTGCCATGCACTGAGCATGCTTGCTCTTCCCTCCCTGCTTGGAGTCTCAGAAGCAGCCCTCCTCTTGGCTGAGAGGCCAGCCAACCACAGCAGAGGAGGGCTTTTGGTGGGAGAATTTGTAGTCTTTTTCCAAAAAGGAAGAGTAGGACAGGCAGAGATATCTTCAACCTTCTCTGCCAAATGAGTTCCTAAGACCATCAGAAATATGTGTTTTCTGATAGTCTTTCGTGATCTCTCTGAAACTCCTCTTGTGACCCCCTGAGGTGTCCGACCTCCAGGTTGAGAAACACTGATCTAAGTGAAGATTGCATTTGGATAACTATTTTGTTCTATTTGATTTGGCAACACCATCACCCAAAAGATAGAAGTCAAATATTGAGATCCTAGGAATGTGTAAGATAAACCTCAACAGCAAAAGTGGACATTTTTCTTTGTCATATTGTACCCAAGAGTTTGTGTTTGCATTCTATGGAGAGAAATATAATGACCATATATTAATCATACGCATCCTATCTTCGTATGAAGGCCTTTTGAAAGACGAGATACTTGGAATTGTTATGGCAATTTGTTGTGGGTTTTTTTTACTTTTGTTATTGCTAATGCTACTTTTCCCTGCTTTTTAGAAACTGAGTAACATGTGTGTGATTTTGTTTTCACATTTTTCAAAGCAACATGTCCATTGTCTTTGGGTTTCTTGGGGGATAAATACAATGGGGAGGCAACGTCACAAAAATACTCCGTCTTTCTGACTGCTTTGTGTATGACACAGTCATTAAATCCCTTTGCCTAAAAGCATTGCAGACAATTCCCTTGCCAACATCTGAATAAAACATGCATAATCTAGATTGCTCATTACCTTCAGCAAGTTTGTCGGCCTGTCTGTCTTTTCTTCCCTCCTTGGCAAGGAAGACTTTGAAACTATCTAAGTTCAGCAATTCTTCTTTCAAAACCTTAACTGCCTAATGCACTCAGACATGAATCCAATGTAGACCCCACCGGTCTGCCAGTATATGAGGAACGTGTCAATAGCTCTTAAAGTAACCATTGGACCAAAGAGATGCAATTAGGTCCTAGTAATGGGATTCACATTTGGTTTCCATATTTTGGAGGATGAAGCTGACATGATAATATATCAATTATGGGGAGACTGTGAAGCCTATGATGATGTGCAGCTTGGCATATGTTGAGCCAAAAAAAGATGAAAGCTTTTGAGATGTTTGAGGATCTTAATTGGGTATGAGTCATCTTTTATTTTGTGTCCTCATTATTTAAACTACAAAGTTATCCCTTGGATTATAGTGGTAGGTTACTGGGATAGGGGAAGATGGAGACCCCCCCCCCCCACTTCCCTGTGTATAGCTTGCAAGTCTGGACCATATTGGAGCAACAGCGCTCCAACAAATCTCTTGGCTAGACCTAGATCTGGAAATGAAGCCCTGGATACTTTTGACCACATAGTTAAAATGTTATGTTCCCACATTAATTGCTATGGTAATATTCAGTGGGATCATGGTATGAGGGGTGTTCATTAAAGATTTCCCCTGACTCACTTCGATTTATCACAGGATGCTGAAACTGCACATGTGTCATGATACAAGTCTCTATAGGTTTCATGCCAATTTACAACTCAGAACTGAGAACGGTCTTGATTTTACAGGTGCTGAAGTGGTGTGAGGTTTGAGAATGGACCCAGTGGAATACAGAGCAGTCATCAAGTTCCTTGACTTGAAAGGCCACACACCAAAAGAGACGTTCAATGAGATGAAAGAGGTTTATGGTGATGATTGCCCATCATATGATGTAACCAAGAACTGGTATCATCCATTCAAATGTGGTCGGACTTCGGTGCAAACAGCTCGAATTCCAGGCAACCCCACTCTGCACACAACATGAACACACCAACCAGCAAGTGGAGGTCGCCATTTTGGAAAATTGCCATGTAACCATTCGCTAGGCCAGAATGTCAAGATTAGTGTGGGGTCCATGGAAAAAATCATCCAAGACTATCTTCACATGCATAAGGTATCCACTCAATGGGTCCCCCGGCTGCTCAAAGCTTTCCAGAAACAGGAACGAGTCAAATGATCCCGAGCTCTATTGGCGATATACCATGGAAACTAGGAGGACTTTTTCAACAGACCGATCACACAGGATGAAAGCCTGGTCCATCACTGTGATTCTAAGACAAAAGTCCAGTCGATGTGATGGTAGCATTATGACTCACCTCCTCCAAAGAAGGCACGTGCCCAACTCTCGGCAGGCAAGGTCATGCTCACAGTATTTTGGGACCAGCACGGAGTAGTATTGATGGATTTCTTAGGAAAGGGTGCCATGATCACTGGGGCATACTATGCTTCACTGTTGCAGAAATTGCAGGAAGCCATCAAAACCAAGAGACAATGTGGCATGCTCACCAAAGGTGTCCGCCTTCTGCAAGACAATGCACCAGTTCACAACTCACATGTTGCCCAAATGGAAGCATGCTCCTGTGACTTTGAAATTCTACCGTATCCCCCTTATTCATCCAACCTCGCACCATCAGACTTCCACCTCTTTCTAACAAGCAAGTTATTTTTGAAGGGCAAGCATTTTTCAGATGATGAGACTCTGATTTCTGAAGTCACAACGTGGCTTTTGGAGCAACCTGAGGACTTCTACAAGAGAGGTGTTTTTTACAGTTGCTTAAAAAGATGGGAGAAGTGTGTGTCCATAGGTGGCACCCATGGAGAGAAGGACTTAAAACTGGGCCAAGTTTAATTGCTCTCAGTCCACAGGAAGTGGGTCAGGGGAAATCTTTAATCAACGCCCCTCATATAAGCACTTTAGGGAAGGGAACTCTCATGCAAGAGTTCCAGAACCTTACTATATTATAAAGCCCAGAATTACAGTACATGTTAAAACAGAATATAGTGCCCACATTTCCATTGGAGAGGATGAATCAAGTTCTTTCATGAATTTTGGAATGCTCTGATAGGACCAAAATACCTAAAGGTATCAGATCCTGTCTGATTGTGGAAGTTAAGCAGTCTGTGCTGTTGAGTATTTGAATGGAAAACCACCAATAAATACAAGGTGCTGTAGGCTATATTTCAGAGGAAGGAACTGGTGAAACCACTTCTGAGTATTCCCAGCCTAAGAAAGATCCATAAAATTCATGGGATTTCTATAACTCAACAGGCAACTCGAAGGCACATGCACATATTCTTTAAAAAATCAAACTGAATGAAATTATGTTGATTTCTGCACTTAACCAGCCAAATAAATTGTTATTCTTATGATGGTGAAAGCCATATTTTATGCTCCTGCCATGCCGGAAAGAGAGGGAGAGGAGGTTTGATCCAGCACCATAAACATGGATGAATTCAAAATATGCCTTTTCAGGGTTAACTCAAAGCTCTCTTCCAGAATGCGCAAAACATTTCTGTTTCCATCCATATATACTGCATTTCTCCAAATCTCAGCTTCTTGCAATTTTTTGTAAAGTTCTGATTCAAGAACTAAACCTTTTTTGCTCCTGGTCATATTTCAAAGCCAACAGACTTTGCAGTCTCTGCTACACAACCATTAAAGGGATAGAAGCCCTGACTCATATTTTATCTGCCAACCTTTGACAAAGATGTCAAGGTCTATACTCCAGGTGAATTGTTGTGGTTGTTTATTCGTTCAGTCGCTTCCAATTCTTCGTGACTTTATGGACCAGCCCACGCCAGAGCTCAATGTTGGTCATTCCTACCCCCAGCTCCTTCACAGTCAAGCCAGTCACTTCAAGGATAACATCCATCCACCTTGCCCTTGGTCGGCCCCTCTTCCTTTTTCCTTCCATTTTCTCCAGCATCATTGTCTTCTCCAAGTTTTTCTGTCTTATCATGATGTGGCCAAAGTACTTCATCTTTGCTGCTAATATCCTTCCCTCCAGTGAGCAGTCGGGCTTTATTTCCTGAAGTATGGACTGGTTGCACCTTCTTGCGGTCCAAGTCACTCTTAGAATTTTCCGCCAGCATCACAGTTCAAAAGCGTCTATCTTCCTTTGCTCAGCCTTCCTTATGGTCCAGCTCTTGCATCCATAGGTTGTTGTTGTTGTTTATTCGTTCAGTCACTTCCGACTCTTTGTTACTTCATGGATCTGCCCATGTCAGAGCTCCCTGTTGGCCGTCACCACCCCCAGCTCCTTCAGAGTCAAGCCAATCACTTCAAGGATACCATCCATCCATCTTGCCCTTGGTTGTTTCCTCTTCCTTTTTCCTTCCATTTTCCCCAGCATCATTGTTTTCTCTAAGCTTTCCTTCTCATGATGTGGCCAAAGTACTTCATCTTTGTCTCTAATATCCTTCCCTCCAGTGAGCAGTCGGGCTTTATTTCCTGGAGGATGGACTGGTTGGCTCTCCTGGCGGTCCAAGGCACTCTCAGAACTTTTCTCCAACACTACAGTTCAAAAGCATCTCTCTTCCTTCGCTCTGCTTTCCTTATGGTCCAGCTCTCACATCCGTAGGTGACTATGGGGAATACCATTGCTTTAACTATGCAGATCTTCATTGCCAGTGTGATGTCTCTACTCTTCACTATTTTATCGAGATTGGTCATTGCTCTCCTCCCAAGAAGGAAACGTCTTCTGATTTCCTGGCTGCAGTCTGCGTCTGCAGGAATCTTTGCTTGTAGAAATACAAAGTCTGTCACGGCCTCCATGTTTTCTCCCTCTATTTGCCAGTTATCAATCAGTCTGGTTGGCATCATCTTGGTTCTTTTGATGTTTAACTGCAACTCAACTTTTGCACTTTCTTCTTTCACCTTGGTGATATTCCAGGTGAATATTCTCTGCAAATAAATGCCAACATTTGTAAATTTAACTTTTGTGGAATTTGATTACTGTGGTCTCTCTACAACTCTCTAGGTCTTTCAGTACAACCCCATGGTCAACGTACGGTGGAAGTTGACCATAAAATTGCACAGGAAGATCTAAAGATTCCCAAACCTTTTCATCCAGGAAGCTCTTTTTGAAAGGCTTTGTGGCTGAAATAAATGTTTAGTGTTTGGTTCTGTCTGCCTATGTTCTAACAGGCAAATCATACACAATACATATACAGAAGTATGAATAATAAGGTATATATATTAATATTAATATGTCCAGGGAGGGGGAGCAGGAGGAGGAGGAAAGAGGAGGGAAGCAGCATGGTGATGCCTGATGCGGAGCCCCTCACAATCACTCTTAGAGTCCCAAGGGCTCTACAGAGCACACTTTGGGAACCCCTGTCCTAGATAATGTTTTCTTGTATGTGGGTTGTTGTAGGTTTTCTGGGCTCTATAGCCATATTCTAGAAGCATTCTCTCCTGACATTTCACCTGCCTCTATGGCAGGCATCCTCAGAGGTTGTGAAGTAGTTTCCAACAGACCTCACAACCTCTGAGGATGCCTGCCATAGATGTAGGCAAAACATCAGGAGAGAATGCTTCTAGAACATGGCCATACAGCCCGAAAAACCTACAACAACCCAGTGAGTCCGGCCATGAAAGCCTTCGACAATACATTTTCTTTTAAGTCACAATTTTCCCACTTTTGCAGAGGTCCTGCATCCTGTGAATGTGGAGGGCCAGCAATATATATTGAGATTTAAAGTATTTGCAGTATTCAATTATAGCTGGCCTCAGAGAACCCAGAGAGATAGTTTCACAATGTGACGGAGATCCGAGGCAGACATGGTTTCTAGGGCTGGGCGGTTTCGTTTCGTTAATTCGTAATTCGTTAATAATTCGTTAATTTTTTCAATTACAAAACGATAACGAACCATTCTGGAGCAATTATTTAAAAAAACGAATTTTCAAAAACGTTTTGTAAATGCTTCGTATTTCGATATTGTATTCGTTTCGTTATTGTTTTGAGGTCGTTTCGTTATTATTTCCGCATGTCTGGGCCAGTTTTATGGTTTAATTAGTGAAAAAAAATTATAATATCACACCAACAGTCAACAACAGAGGGAGAGGGAAGCTTCAGAAGGTTTTGGAGGTTTTTTAGCGTATTTCGCGGTCGCGTCCGCCATTAACGAATCGATTCGTTATTGTTTCGGAAATCGATTTGTTAATTTTTTACCATTTACGAAATTTCGTAAATATCGAACTTTTTAAAAGGAAAATTTTGTAATTATTTTAAATATCGAAACAAAAAAAAAACCCAAATACAAATCGATTTTAGAAACAATTTTTTCCGTTGTTACCCAGGCCTAATGGTTTCTTCACTCAAGGGGAAGACTCTCACAATGTCCTTCTAGTAAAAAATCTCCTGTCTTCAATATCAGGAGCGCCATTTGCATTGTATCCCCAGCAGCTGCAATTCTACCATCTTAACACACTTGGATTTAATGGAATTGATTATTTTACTTTTAGATCTAACAGCAGGTTGGTATTTTATTTTGTGAGGGCTTTGCAGAACACTGATTGATTTTTGTCAGAGCTGTTTGCTGTTTTCTTCAGTCAATATTGTCACATAATGAAAAATTTGACTCAGCTGGTCAGATCCAGTAACACATTTGATACAGAACAGAACCACACAACCACCATATTTTAACATCCTTGATCTTCTAAAAAAAAAAAAAACAACAAATTTGTGTTCTACCCACCATTCTGCTTATTCCTAATTTTCAGAAATTCTCCCTGTATTGCAAAAACATCTTATCATTTAATACTCTTTCCCTGTGGATTTCCTGGTGCTAACACTTGTCTATAGACACCTCCATGGTCATGTGGCCAGCATGACTGCGTGGAGTGCCATTACCTTCCCGCCAAAGTGGTACCTTTTGATCTACTCACATTTGCATGTTTTCAAATTGCTAGTTTGGCAGAAGCTGGGGCTAATAGCGGGAATTCACCCCACTCTCCAGATTTGAACCACCAACCTTTCAGTCAGCAAGTTCAATAGCGTAGCAGTTTAACCCATATTACAGTATAATGTGTTGTTATTTTTTAATAGATGTGGATTTGTTTTTTGGGATTTGTGGGCTGGTTATTTTTGCCTTTGTTCAGCTTCTCAAGACATTGAATGTTTGCTCATATCTGTTGAAAACTGCCCTGAGTACCCTTGGGGAGATAGGGTGAGATATAAGTAAATTATTATTATTATTATTATTATTATTATTATTATTATTATTATTTTCTGTAACAACAACAACAACAACATTTATGGGGGATCCACAATAAGCTTTTCAGAATGAAGTTCTGAATGCTATTTGATTGTAGGTAAACTATAAATCCCAGCAATTTTAACTCCCAAATATCAAGTTCTATTTTGCTGAAACTCCACCAGTGTTTACATTTGGGCATCTTGGGTATTCCTGCCAAGTTTTGTCCAAATCCATCATTGCTTGAGGCCACAGTGATCTCTGGCTGTAGGTGAACTACAACTCCCAAACTCAAGGTCAATGCCCATCAAAACCTTCCAGTATTTTCTGTTGGTCATGGGAATTCTGTGTGCCAAGATTGGTTCAATTCCATCATTGGTGTAGTTCAGAATGCTCTTTGATTGTAGGTGAACTATAAATCCCAGCAACTACAACTCCCAAATGACAAAATCAAAGCAGTATTCACATTGAGTAGTTGTGCCAAATCTGATTGAATGAATGAAAATAGTTCCTGCATATTAGATATTTACATTACGATTCATAACAGTAGCAAAATTACAGTTATGAAGTAGCAATGAAAATAATTTTATGGTTTGAGGGTCACCACAAAGAAGGAACTGTATTAAGAGATTGCAGAATTAGGAAGGTTGAAAAACACAGATCTATAAGGTAGCAATCATTTTCTGGCGATAAAACCATAAACTCATGGAGTTGGAAGGGGTCCTATGTGTCATCAAGTTCAACCACCTACTCAATGCAGGATCTCCAGCTATAGCAACCCCAGCAGGTATCTGTCCTGTCTCTTTCTCAAAACGTCCAGAGAAGGAGACCCTCACCACCTCTACTGGTAATTGGTTCCATTGCCAAGATGTTCCTTCTAAGGTTCAATTGAGATCTGCTCTCCTGTAGCATTGATTTTGTGGCTATTTCCCCCTCCTGTGCCAATTTGGAGTTCTCAACTTCGGCAGAGCTTCCTCCAGCTACGTAAGATAAAGAGCTTGCCAAATTAATGCTTATCAAATAATTTCACAGCACATTATCCTCAATGAATCGCAAATGAGTTGGCTTCCCTGTAGCCAAGCAGCGAGACTGAGCGAGGCACTAAAACTGCATTTTACCCAATCAAAAATAACTGGCATTATATAATCATAACCTCTTCCTTCAAGAAATGGCCCTGCTGAATGACTGTAAAGCACGGGTAATTATAGGCTGAAGTGCACTAAAAATACATCCCGAGCCACACATAACACGAAACTTAACGGACTGACTTCATCCTAACCCTTTCTGTGTATTTCCCAGCCCACCATTATACTGTATGCTTCGACTCTCTTTATTTAACATGGGCAGCACTTATTTGGGGTGTACTTTTTGCAAAGGCAAACAATATAAGAGCTGGGAGAAAAGGAATCCAATATATTAAGATTCTCATATCCAAGGGGGATATATTCCTGACCAGACTGGTTACCGAAACCATGGATATGACTGAACACTAAAATTACCCCACTTCCAGTCCCAGGATAGAGCTGAATGGCTGGGATTTCTGGGAGTTGTAGGCCAAAACACATGGGACCCACATGTTGAGAATCACTGACCAAAAGAGTATCCTCTAGAGCAGTGTTTCTTAGCCTGGGTCAGGATCCTGGGGGGATCAAGAGGTGGTGTCAGAGGGGTCACCAACGACCATCAGAAAACAGTATTTTCTGTTGGTCATCGGGGTTCTGTGTGGGAAGTTTGGCCCAATTCTATTGTTAGTGGAGTTCAGAATTCTCTTTGGTTGTAGATAAACTATAAATCCCAGCAACTACAAATCCCAAATGTCAAGGTCTGTTTTCCCCAAACTCCACCAGTGTTCACATTTGGGCACATTGAGTATTCGTGCCAAATTTGGTCAAGATCCACAGTGGTCTCTGGGTGTAGGTGAAGTACAACTCCAAAACTCAAGGTCAATACCCACTGAACCCTTCCAGTATTTTCTGTTTGTTGTAGGAGTTCTGTGCGCCAAGTTTGGTTCAATTCCATTGTTGGTGGAGTTCAGAGTGCTCTTTGATGGTAGGTGAATTAGAAATCCCAGCAACTACAACACCCAAATGATAAAATCAACCCCCCCCCCCCCCAAACCCCACCAATATTCAAATTTGGGCAGGATCGAGTATTTGTGCCAAATTTGGTCCAGTGAAGGAAAATACATCCTACATATCAGATATTTATATGACGATTCATAACAGTAGCAAAATTACAGTTGTGAAGTAGTAATGAAAATAATTTTATGGTTGGGGGTCACCACAACATGAGGAACTGTATTAAGGGATTGCGGCATTAGGAAGATTGAGAAACACTGCTCTAGGGCCATGGTTCTTAACCTTTGGTTCTCCTTCAGCTTCCACAATCCTTAACAGTTGTTAAACTGATTGGAAATTCTGGGAGTTGAAGTCCAAAACACCTAGAAGACCAAAGGTTGGAAACCACTACCCTAGAGAGTATCTGTGGAACCCACAGATATGGGTTCCACAGTAATGTGGGTCTTACTATATAATGAAAAATCCCATTCCATATTCCTGCTAGAAGATTGAAAAGATCATTTCAATCTATCTCTTTGTCATGATTTTCCATTTACCCTCTGATGTTTTAATTGTAGTTTTTGATTGCTGTGTTTTAATTGTAATTTTTGGGCTTGTCCCTTGTAAGCCACCCCGAGTCCCCTAGGGGAGATGGTTGGTGGGGGTATAAATATAAAGTTGCTATAATAATAATAATAATAATAATAATAATATTCTTTGTCTAAATGTTTTTCTGTAATCAGATGTCCCCTCTCACACTGGAAATTGCAATAAAAAGAACCTATGTTTAAAAGTTATTGAAAAGTCATTCATGGCAGTGGTCATGATTGGTCAGGTATGCAACTCTTCATCTTCCATTGGGCTTGGGCTATAGTGGGAACAATGTGATCTGTAGACTGCTTATTTTCAAAAAGGTCCAGGATGGTTCTTGAAATCCCAAGGATTCTTCAACTTTCATTGGAGGGGGGGGGGGACTTCCAAGTCTCCCTTTTCCATCATTTTTAGGGCTATCAGGATGAAGATGGCCACCCTTAGAGGACACGTTTACCACTGCAAGCCCCCCAAGTTTCAGAATGTTTAGGCCATCTGCTGATTTTTAGGAAACCTAGGAGCTTCTGCATGTAAAATGCAGGTGTTAGCCCTTTTTCTGATGTCTCTGAAGTTTCTAATTGCAGGAAAAATTTCCCAGGCTCATAACAGAAGGGTTCTTTCCCCCCTCTTTTTTTGTCAGCTGCTTCAGGAAAAAGAAGAAGCAGGCCTTGTTTATGAAAGCTACTGAAGTTTGGCCTATCAGATAAAGACTATGACGCAGCAGGCTGCTTGGATGCCAGCGCACACTTCCACTCCGCTTTGCAGCCTGCGTGCCAATAACTCTCTCGCACTTTGCTAAGAAAACACGCTCCGAACCATTCCTATCGGCTGGCGCTCTCCAGAGATCTCTGGGGCCGTATGTTTGCTGCTGGCTGCCAAAAGCACGTGGGCCAGAACTCAACAGCCCTCCACTTTTGCCAGTTAGGCTGGATAAACTGTCTTTGGTGCGAACGTGTAATTATATCCTCTGCAAAAGCACTTTAAGATGCCTGATGACAAGGGAGGTGCTGCACAAGGCATTGGAGCAGGCTTTGTTTGCAAATTTTCAAGCATCCGTGGCAGGCACCTAAATAATGAACCGATGCCTGTCAGACGCACACACAAACCCACACAGTCACAACTCTCCGCAAATCCCAAAGAAGGTTTATTTGACTTTTCTTTCTCTCCAGTCAAAGAAAAACCCTTGTAAATCTCAAAGGCTTTGAGTGAAAAATCAGATGTGTTTCAGTGCTGGATCCAAGCTGGCACTCGGACATGTGGCGTTTATTAAAAGTTTACCTTCTTCAGCGGCCTGGTGATTCCCCTTTAAAATGGAAAAAAAAAACCTTAGCCATTGAACTCCTAAAAACTGCTTCCCCAGCTGGCTGTTTCTCAAAGCAATGCCAGTTTTGGAGAACATTGCGAAGGCTGGGACTGGAAGTAGAATTGTGCACAGAATTCATTCCTACCATCTCTACCACTTCTACCATTCCTTTTGTGTCTTCCGTTTCTTCGGAAACACGAAACGGGAAGCCCTCTCCCTGCACAAAAATCTGCTTGACACAAACTTGGAAAGAGAGTGCATGTGTGTGTGTGGGGGGGGGGGGGGGGGGCATGCAGGCAGGCAAGCCCGGAGCTTGGCTGCAGGCACACTTTTGGATACAGCTTAATACAGAGATACAACTTAATGGTGTAACATTAGAAAATGTTGTCAATTTCCACTATCTTGGCAGCCACCTCTACACAGAAGTCAACATTGACACTGAAATTCAACACTGCCTGAGCTCTGTGAGTGCAGCAGTCTTCCCAATGAAGCACAGAGTGTTTGAGGATTAGAACATCCGTAGGGAGACCAAGGGGCTTGTTTATAAAGCTATTGTCCTCCCAATCCTGCTATACACCTGTGAAACGTGGACTGTCTACAGACATCACATGCAACTCCCAGAACGATTCCATCAGCACTGTCTCCAGAAAATCCTGCAAATCTTTTGGGAAAACAAGCGGACAAATGTCAGGATGCTGGAAGAAGCAAAGACCACCAGCACTGAAGCGATTGGACTTCGCCATCAACTCCACTGGACATGTTGTCCGGATGCCCAACCACCGTCTCCCAAAGCAGTTGCTCTACTCTGAACTCCAGAATGGAAAACGGGATGTTGGTGGGCAGGAAAAGAGATTTAAAGATGGGCTCAAAGCCAACCTTAAAAACCGTGGCATAGACACTGAGAACAGGGAAGCCCTGGCCTTTGAGCGCTCCAGCTTGAGGTCATCTGTGACCAGCAGTGCTGTAGAATTTGAAGAGGCATTAATGGAGGGCGAAAGAGAGAAACGTGCCAAGAGGAAGGCGTGTCAAACCAGCCCCGACCGGGACCGCCTTCCACCTGGAAACCAATGCCCTCACTGTGGGAGAACATGCAGGTCAAGAAGAGGGCTCCACAGTCACCTACGGACTCGCCCCCAGCTCACTGATCCTGGAAGACTATCCTACTCAGATAACGAAGGATCAGCTAAGTAAATAAGTAAGTAAGCAGGCAGGCAAGCCCGGAGTTTGGCTGAAGGCACTCTCTGGGCCTGTCTGCATGCCTGCCCCCCCCCCCCCCCCCACACACACTCAGAGTGTGTCGGGGCATTTGTGGTGGGGTGTGCAGGCAGGCCCGGGAAGCAAGCACAAGCACACGGCCTACAGCCAAGCACCTCTTACTCTAGAGAAGAAAGAGCAGGTGTCAGGTAAGAAGAATGATTTTCAGAGCCCCGAATAGAAAAAATAGAAAACAACATTCTCGATTTTGGGAGGTTCCCCAAAAATGGATCAGGGTCACCAACGAAAGCCCGAACATGAAACGGGGCAAGATTTACCCTGAAAGCACAACCCTAGCTGGAAGCTGCCCACAAAAAATGGAGGTTTAAGGGAGCATAGTCAGTCCTCCACTGGGGTTAGGAGCTATTTTTTTTATTTAAGAGAATATCTCTAGAAATTTCTAGTGTTCCAGCATGTGTTTATGATCCATGTCGGCTGGAAGAGAGCCGTAGCATTGCACTGGAGGACCTAGAAATGCCTAGACAGATGGTCTTGGAGCATCTTGGAGGAAGTTGCCCAGAGTTACACTGGAGAACCTAGAGATCCCTAGAGAGAACAATTAAATCTGCAAAAGTTAAAATCAGATGTACTGTGCCAGAGGGAGAGGCATTTAATATAGGATCCTTTTCTGTGGACAAAATCACTTGTAGGGGTGTATGCCTCAAAAAGGTATAAAAGACAATATGAAACTTTGGGATTGCTTGTATATACTGTATAGCTCTATGCTTCAGACTCAATGAGACTACGTATTTTTAAGGGCCAAGTAGTGAACCACTTTTTCTATGGGTAAGCCTACATGACTGGCAGATGTCCTATGTTCTATATCTCAAAAACTAGAACTGATAGGGGGTAACTGGTACCATTTTTTTTTGGAATCAGCAGGTCAAATACACCCAAAAGCAGGACTAAATAACATCTGAAGCTGTTGGTTTCATCCCTGGACTGCACAAGTCTCTTGTGTCATCAAGCTTCTAGACCTCAGTGAGTTGCTAGAGTAGAGATAGGATTAGGCTGAGGGATTCCTTGCCCACATTCCTATGCATGTTTACCAAAAGGGTTTTGTCTTTCCTCCTCCTGCTAGCTACTGTCTCTTCACCCCTTTGAAGATGTAGCAATGGAATCTCTGTAAGGGAACTTCCTTTTTAAAGGTATTTTTATTGCCCTGGTCTGGCCATGTGGCCATCCTCAATTGTCTCTTCTGCTTTTTTCTTCCTTCCAGTGAGGACTCATTTTGCCTCTTTTTAAAGGCAAAATGTAGCTGCATGGATTTTTTTTTTACTTTTTGCCTTTTTTTTACTTTTTTAGATGAGATTTAGTAAGCTTATTAGCTCCAAGACCTTTGCTATCAAGAATGTATTTTTATATTTCAGTAAATACTTTTGAACCCAAAGTTCTGACTCTGCAATCTTGTGCCATCCTAAGATATAGAATCATCAAATCATAGAGTTGGAAGAGACTTCATGGGCCATCCAGTCCAACCCCCTGCCAAGAAGCAGGAAAATTGCATTCAAAGCATCCCTGACAGATGGCCATCCAGCCTCTGTTTAAAAGCTTCCAAAGAAGGAGCCTCTACCACACTCCGGGGCAGAGAGTTCCAGTGCTGAACAGCTCTCACAGTCAGGAAGTTCTTCCTCACGTTCAGATGGAATCTCCTCTCTTGTAGTTTGAAGCCATTGTTCCGCATCCTAGTCTCCAGGGAAGCAGAAAACATGCTTGTTCCCTCCTCCCTATGACTTCCTCTCACATATTTATACATGGCTAACACGTCTCCTCTCATCCTTCTCTTCCCAGCTCATTACAGCTCATCACATGTCAGTTTCTGCTGGCTATGAAGTTTGCTTCTGGTACTCTGCTATATTTATGGTGGAATCACCCCAACCGAGGGTTATTTTTGAGCCTAACACAGTGATTCTTAACCTGTGGGGTGCAGACCACCATTGGGCCATGAGGACGAAAATCTGGTCCGCAAGCCCTTTTCCTCTTTATTTTATTTTATTTCTGCTCCTTTCACGCTGCCTGCCACTCCTTCCCTGTTGCTGACCATAGCATACGTTCTGTGTCAGAAACTAGAGCTGATGTGGTCTATCCAATGCAATTTTATGAATCAGCACCCCAAATAACCAAACCAAATCAAAAGTTGACAAAAAACTAATTTTTAAAGGTATTTTTATTGCCCTGGCCTGGCCATGTGGCCATCCTCAGTTTCTCTTCTGCTTTTTTCTTCCTTCCAGTGAGGACTCATTTTGCCTCTTCTTTTTAGGCAAAGTGTAGCTGCATGGATTTTTTTAAACCTTTTGCCTATTTTTTTTTTTACTTTTTTAGAAGATGAGATTTAGTACGCTCATTAGCTCCAAGACCTTTGCTATCAAGAATGTATTTTTATATTTCAGTAAATACATTCTGGGTGGTCCCAGGTCAAAGTGGTCCCTGGTCAAAATGGTCCCTGGTCAAGTTGTCCCTGGTCAAAAAAGGATTGGAAAACATTGGACTAATAGCTCAGATTCCCCATCAGAGGCATAAAAATGTGCGTTGAATTGTGTAATGGGACTTCAGCATCCATGGACTTTAATAACCACAAAAGGTACTGAAGCCAGTTCCCAAACCCATAAGTCCACTGTATTTTCAAATGTCCTGTAGCATCCAAGATTTTAATTGAATGACTTTAATGATATTACTGCAATTTGAGAATCATTTGGAACCTTTGTTGGAATGCCACCTCAAATTGAATACATATGAATGAAACCTTTTTGTCTGGAATGGTGAAATGCTTACTATAAATTCAGATCTTGGCAAATCTCCCCCAGAGGACCATTTTAAAGCAGGTTAGTATCATTTTTTAAAAGGATGGTAAGGAACGCAACCTGCTGAACTTTTAGTTTCAGTTCAAAGTATGAAAAAGAGGTAATTTTTGTTGTTTTATTTTCCTGCTTTCCAAATGATGGATGTTTATGGATCTATACACAGCCAGTTATAGATTAACAATTCTGAATGCCGTTGGGAAGAACAAAAGCAACTTAATTATGGCATTCCATTCATCAAACCTTTTTAATAAGAATGTCATTACTTAATCTTGGTTGCTTTTTAGCTATGAACAATGGGGCCAACCCCTTTGCTTTTTCAGAGTGACCCACAGCTGGGAATGCAATGCACGGCTTCGGGGAAGGTGGGGGAAATTACCCGTTATTCATAATTGCCTAATGAAGCATTAACCCAAACCTTTAAACGGTTGCGATTGGAGCCAAACGCTTTATGGCCAATCTCTAAATTCCCAAATTGCTTTGATTTCGCTCACTTGCGCTTGGTGCGCCCGCATGCATATATAAATACACACACACATATAGGATAACATTGGGACGGCTCTCCCCAATTCGTGCAATTACTCTAAAAATAACACCCTTATATAGATGAACCAAAGGGTTGGGAAAATATTATCATAAGGGCCGTAATGTCTTCCAGAGGATTTATACAGCTGACAATGAAGGCATTTAGGGGGTTTCTTAGCAATGACACACCACGATGTATGGCTCTGGGTTTGATTTTATACTTCCTTACCCATCCATGAAGACGCAACTTTATGGCAGTGTTGTCTCTGAAAGAACTGTGCGCTCATTCAGAAAGGACTGCGGCATTGCTGTTGTTTTAGCTTTTTCTGCAACTGTTAATCATAGGAGCCTTCTTCCAGGTTTCCTTCATATTTTTAAAAGCATGCTGTTGACAGCATAGCCGCGCAAAATTTAAAAAAATAATTCTTGGTGTCTTGGCTTTTAGGTCGGTTCCTGGGGTTTATTTATTTATTTTATTTATTTATCGTGTCAGGGGCAACCAGACCATTGTATTACATTTCTAACAGAACAAAACAAACAGATAAAAAAAACACAAAGTTTGCAAACTTGGTAGTTGATTAAATGTCCTTTGACCAGTAGCTGGCCACATGGAGTGCCTCTGGTGTTGCCGCAAGAAGGTCCTCCATTGTGCATGTGGCAGGGCTCAGGTTGCATTGTAGAAGGTGGTCAATGGTTTGCTCTTCTCCACACTCGCATGTCGTGGATTCCACTTTGTAGCCCCATTTCTTAAGATGGGCTCTGCATCTCGTGGTGCCAGAGCGCAGTCTGTTCAGCACCTTCCAAGTTGCCAAGTTTTCTGTGTGGCCAGCGGGGAGTCTCTCATTTGGTATCAGCCATTGGTTGAGGTTCTGGGTTTGAGCCTGCCACTTTTGGACTCTCGCTTGCTGAGGTGTTCCAGCGAGTGTCTCTGTAGATATTAGAAAACTATTTCTTAATTTAAGTCGTTGACATGCTGGCTGATACCCAAACAAGGGATGAGCTGGAGATGTCAATGCCTTGGTCCTTTCCCTATTGGCTGTTACTTCCCAGCGGATGTCAGGTGGTGCAATATTGGCTAAACAGTGTAATTTCTCCAGTGGTGTAGGGTGCAGACACCCCATGATAATGAGCCACATATACTGTTTTAGCGTGGTGAGATGTGTTCCACACTGGACATGCATACTTAGCAGCAGAGTAGCATAGCGCAAGAGCAGATGTCTTCACTGTGTCTGGTTGTGATCCCCAGATTGCGTCAGTCAGCTTTCGTATGATATTGTTTCTAGCACCCACTTTTTGCTTGATATTGATCCATAGTCACAGCCCAATACCAAGAACTGGGAAGCCTTGTCACTCAAGAGTTTTAACTGGAGGTCAGCTGTTACCAATGATGCTACAGATGGCCATCCAGTCTCTGTTCAAAATCATCCAGAGAAGGAAACTCAATCACACTCCAAGTCAACGAATTGCCCTATCATATAGTAATTACTATTGGATAATTGGTCAAAGATATTGGTCAAAGGACATTTAATCAACTACTAAGCTTGCAAATTTTGTGTTTTGTCTGTCTGTTTGTTTGTTTGTTTGTTTTGTTCTGTTAGAAATGTACTATTCTGTTAGAAATGTACTATTGTCTGGTTGCCCCTGACACGATAAATAAATG
This sequence comes from Anolis sagrei, assembly GCF_037176765.1. Lineage (NCBI taxonomy): Eukaryota > Metazoa > Chordata > Lepidosauria > Squamata > Anolidae > Anolis > Anolis sagrei. The sequence goes on from NC_090028.1 coordinate 32,664,450, forward strand.
AATGTGACTACGGAGAGTGGCGTTTGGTTACTTGCTAGAAACCCACTGACCTTGGGGAACATACAGTCTCTCAGCCTCCAAAAACCCTATGATAGGGTCACCATATGTCAGAAATGACTTGAAGACACACATCATTATCAACAACAACAATAGCAACAACATGGTGGAGTATGGATAGTCTCCATAAAGAAGCAGCAACAACATGGTGGAGTATGGATAGTCTCCATAAAGAAAGTAACAACAACAACAGCAACAACATGGTGGAGTATGGATAGTCTCCATAAAGAAAGTAACAACAGCAACAGCAACAACATGGTGGAGTATGGATAGTCTCCATAAAGTCCTCACTTTGTTTTGGTGTTCTTTCCAATCATGCATGACTTATGGTGATCCAAAGATGAACTATCATGGTAAGATTTGTTTAGAAGGAGTTTGCCTTCTACTGAGGCTGAGAAAATGTGACTTTCCAAAGGCCAATCAATGGGTTTCCATGGGAGAGCCATAGTCCAACATTCAAACTATTACAGGGTGCTTTGACGATCCCTAATTCACAGGGTAGCTGGAATGAGGACAATTGACTGCAGAAGCATTTTCACGCTACCTGTTTCCTACTCCTTATATCTTGTAAGGTCAATTTTAAAAGCAATGTTTTGTGGCACAAAATCTAACATCTTTGTTGTTAGGTGAAGCTAGAGATTTCTGTTCTGGCAAAAGCAGTGAGTGTGTGTATGCGCACACATCGAAGCAAGGAGAGAGAGACTGAAAGAAATATTTTCCCTTTTTTCATGAGTCAAACAACTCCATTGAAAAGAATAATTGCTAGCGGCTATTGATAATTTGAGACGTCTGTGATCTTTCCTGGTTAACAATTATGTACAACAGCAACTCATAATGGAAAGAATGCAGTGAGAGCAGCTCTTGCCCTTCCTAACACACACACACACACACACATGCATAGTCGACACACACACATACACAATCACACACACATTTACACACTGAGAAATGCATCCTTTGCACACCCTTCATGTGTGCAAAGGGTGTGCAAAGGATGTGCAAAGGATGCACGCATGATTTAGAAATAGACTGTATTCAGGAGAAAGCAAGGCAAGTAGAAAAGAATGAGAAAAAATCACAATAAATCTTTTTGAAATCCCTTTGAAAGCCATAACTTAGAGAAAGCTTTGTTGCCTTCTAAATCAGCAACTTTGTCCCCTTCGGCCCCATCTGTACTGCCATATGATGCAGTTCAAACTGCATTATATGGTACATTATATGGTACATGTAGACTCCTATAAGCCGTTTAACTGCAATAAACTGCATGATATGAGTCTACACTGATTATATAATGCAGTTTCAGTTTGAAACTGATACAGAACATATGCCATCCAGTAGTCGCCATCTTCTCACCCACAAAAAAACCCCCATATTTAATCATCTAGAGCTGATGTGGTCTATCCAATGGAATTTTCTGAATCAGCACTCCAAATAACCAAACCAAATTTAAGTTGACCAAAAACTGATTCGTAACCCTTTTAGTACTAATGTTGGAGAGTGGTCCCTGGCCAAGTGGTCCCTGGTAAAAGTGGTTCACAATATTTAATAATCTTGAGCCACTGACCTTATTTTAGATCTTGCGGCCCACCAGTGGGCCACAGCCCACAGGTTGGGAACCACTAGCTTAAGGAAATGGAAACATTCCTTCAAGGAAATACTATTTTACATACTTACTTACTTAGGTGATCCCTCGTTGTCTGAGTAGGATTGTCATCCAAGATTGGTGTACTAGCAGTGGGTAGTAGGTGATTGTGGAGCCCTATTCTTGATCTGTATGTTCTCAAACAGTGAGGGCATTGGTTTCCAGGTGGATGGCGGTCCTGAAACATTCAGTTGCACAACTCACTCACAAGGCAGCATTGTGCAAAGTCCACGTAACACCACAACTATATTTTTAGGCTTTGTCCTCTCTGTGTAGGATGTTGGACTACCAGCAATAAAACCTGGAAACATATTTAACTTGCTGGAGCATTTCATTTTCATGAAGAGCTGCAAATCCATCATATTTTGTCCTTATTACTCATTCCCCCGGAGAAAATATTTATAAATTAGGGAAAGAGAGAGAGAAAAAAGTTTTTAGCTGTATAAGGTTTTGGTTCAATAAATTCCTGATTGCACTTTCCTAATTATATTTTGGTTTGCAGTGGCAAATTTGTCTAAAAGGTGCATTTGTTAAAAGGTTTTGACCTCTGTGTTTGGACAAGGGAATTGGCTTCACAATATGAGTACAGTACTTATTCCTGCTAATTTTGTAACAGGGCTATTGTGCTTGCATTTGACAGTTTATGAAATCGATGAGGCCAGCAAAAATCTTGGCCAGTCTGCCTGGGCATCTACATCAGCATCTCTTGCTCTCTCTGCGTGTGTTGCTTCAAAACCGTATGTAGGGACACACTGTTGTGAGTAAATTTATTGCCGTAACCACAAAGTCATGCCACCGCAAGTCAAAACATACCCATGGAATATAAATAAAACTATACAATCTTGGAGAGCTAATTGCAGTTACAGCTCTAATAATACTAAAAAAGAAAGATTCAAATACAGGACCAGTTCTGAAACTAGAATTTGTTGAGATGTTTAGCTGATGCAATGCTTTTTCTAATTCTCAGTCATACTGAAGAAACATTACCCATTGGATAAGGAAATACATCAGTGAATAAGTTCCTCTTTAAGAAATACACCTGTGAAACATTTCCTGATTTTGTGAGTTTAATTGGAGATCATTCCCCAAGATGAATTTGGGGCTGTGGCACAGCTAGTTAGTAGCCAGCTGCATTAAATCACTACTGATTGAGAGGTCATGAATTCGAAGCCAGCCCATGTTGGAGTGAGCTCCCGATCATTAATAGTCTAGCTTGCTGTTGACCTATGCAGTCCATAAGACAGTTGCATCTTTCAAGTAGGAAATTTAGGTACCACTTTATGCGAAGAGGCTAATTTAACTAATTTACGACACCGGGAGCCCCCGGTGGTGCAGTGGATTAAAGCACTGAGCTGCTGAGCTTGTTGATCGAAAGGTCGCAGGTTCGATTCCGGGGAGCGCCGTGAGCTTCCGCTGTCAGCCCTAGCTTCTGCCAACCTAGCAGTTCGGAAACATGCAAATGTGAGTAGATCAATAGGTACCGCTCCGGCAGGAAGGTAACAGCGCTCCATGCAGTCATGCCGGCCACATGACCTTGGAGGTGTCTACGGACAACGCTGGCTCTTCGGCTTAGAAATGGAGATGAGCACCACACCCTAGAGTCAGACATGACTGGACTTAATATCAGGGGACTACCTTTACCTTTACGACACCATAAAACCTTCCAGCAGCATGCGTAAGAATGAGGAAGTACTCCATCAAGGATTCAGTGTCACAAGTGGACAGTGAAGCAGCAGCTCCCCCTGTGGCCAGAATCGAGCATATCCTCATGAAGCCAGAAAGCTGGAATGTTAAATTGCCTCTGTGTTGGTCTTTATATGTTGTATGTCTAATGGCATTGATTGTTTGCCATGTATATGAACATTGTAATCTGCCCTGAATCTCCTGAGGGATGAGAAGGGCAGAATATAAATACTGTAAATAAATAAATAAATGTTTAAAAAATTGCAAGAGCTTTCATAGATGGAAAGCTTCTTCTTTAGATGCGGTATAGAGCAATAATAAAGGCACACATGCACATCCAAAGCACATTTCATGCAAAAATAAGCTTTATCTCCAAAAAGAACAAAGGAAAAGTGTGCTAAAGGTAGATCAGGATTTCTGGCTATCCTGTTGACTTTGGTTTATGGTGACTAAATGATCACTAAGATGATCAAGGGTCTGGAGAACAAGCCCTATGAGGAGCGGCTTAAAGAGCTGGACATGTTTAGCCTGAAGAAGACTGAGAGAAGACATTTTAGCTATGTATAAATATGTGAGAGGAAGTGATAGGGAGGAGGGAGCGAACTTGTTTTCTGCTGCCCTGAAGACTAGGACACGGAACAATGGCTTCAAACTACAAGAAAGGAGATTCCATCTGAACATGAGGAAGAACTTCCTGACTGTGAGAGCTGTTCAGCAGTGGAACTTTCTGCCCCGGAGTGTGGTAGAGACTCCTTCTTTGGAAGCTTTTAAACAGAGGCTGGGTGGCCATCTGTTAGGGGTGCTTTGAATGGAATTTTCCTTCTTCTTGGCAGGGGATGGACTGAATGGCCCATGAGGTCTCTTCCAACTCTATGATTCTATGATTCTATGTGACTCTATGAATGAGAGAACTTCAAGAACATCACTCAAACATTCCTGTTCAGGTCTTCCAAACTCAGAGCTGTTCCTTCCCTAATTGAATCTATACATCTGGAATGTCTTCCTCTTTTCCTACCACCTTCCACCTTACCAGACATTATTATCTTTTCTCATGTCATATCTTCTCAGGATATGTCTAAAGTACAACTGCCTCATTTATCATCACATCTGGGGAGAGTTCAGGTTTGATTTGCTCTAGAATCCATATATTGGCCCATAAAACTCTTCCCCAAGCTCCTCATTTCAAATGAGTTTATTTGCTTCTTACTGGTTTTCTTCAGCTTCCTTTTTTTTTGTCGTGTCAGGAGCGACTTGAGAAACTGCAAGTCGCTTCTGGTGTGAGAGAATTGGCCATCTGCAAGGACGTTGCCCAGGGAACGCCTGGATGTTTTGATGTTTTATCTTCCTTGTGGGAGGCTTCTCTCATGTCCCCGCATGAGGAGCTGGAGCTGATAAAGGGAGCTCATCCTTGCTCTCCCCAAATTCAAACCTGCAACCTGTTGATCTTCAGTCCTACCGGCACAGGAGTTTAACCCACTGCGCCACCGGGGGCTCCTTCAGCTTCCATAAATGAGATTTCTAACTAGTAGTACCTAGGCAAGGATTTTCCGGTCTGTCTTTGACTATCAGCAGAATTCCGAGTTAATTCTAAATAATACCCCTGAACTGAGAGAAACCAGATTTCAAAGGTGACACTGACACGAGTGGGTTCATGTATCTACTCTGGATGTAACCCCAGTTTTAAAGAGGCTATCCAAGGTGCTGAAATCCAGAATGGGTTGTGTTTCAGCACCTTGGAAAGCTCCCTCAATTCAAAGTGGATGCACCAGTCCTAGCAACATTGATCAATTTGTTTGCCAGCATTTTTTAAAACAATTGGTTAGCTCTAGTACTAAAAAAAAAACACCCTCCTAAACTCAAGATTCCTTAACTCTTTATGTATCCATTTTGCATCGGTTTCTAGCTGAATTTCAGGACCCTAGAGAAAAGTGAAGAAGATCCCTCAAGCCTAAAGATTTTGCAATGCTGATCCAGAGAAGGAGCACTCAGTCTTGTAAAAGTTGGATAAGCATTAAAAGTTTTCCAGAGCTGTTGATAGTTTAATTTCTGTAGAGGATACTGTTTGGAAACCACTTTTCTAAACCATGATCAACTGCAATCCCATTTGTTTGGTTTTGCTGGACTTAGAGAGAATTGGAGACCATCTTTAAAAGATTAGAGTACAGAAGGGAGAGGGAATTTTTTTTCCAACCCAACCTTGTACCCTTCTGATTTATGTGCCTTATAAAATTCATGCCTGACATCACAGGGAGAACTAAAAATAAATTAATTACCAATGTGTGAAAAAGTTACTCTAACATTAACAACTGGCATACACTTTGGTTGCAGATTTAGCCCAATGCATTTCTCAATTTGCCTGAAATTGCCTGAATAGCAAAACACACAGACAAACCACTTCTGATTGTAGTTTTCTTCATGGTGAAACTCCTATCTCAACCTTATTTTGTATTCTCAAAAGGCTATTACAACATTGCAAATAGTAGGCAATTCAGAAGGTATGGCTTGCCCAAGGTCACCTGGTTGGCTTCCATAATTGAGTGAACATTCAAACCCTTGTCTTCCAGCATCCAAGTCCAATGCTCAAGTCACTGCAAAATGCTGATGTTTGGACTGCATTTACCTGGTATAAATTCCAAATGGGTCAGTTTGAAAACAAAAAGGGAAGGAGGGAGGACAAAAAGGAATTGACACGTTAGAAGAATCCCCACCAGCTTAGATTCTCTTAAACCTGGCAGGTGGCCATCTATATAATCTTACTTCGATGCATTTGCCCAGCTTGATTGACTAGAATCTCGAGTTTCAATTAAATATTGGCACTTTCTTAAAAAGTTTTCAAATATGTGCATGATAATAGTTGTCTCCTAAGTTATTTCACAGACCTTGAGAAAAGCAGCTACCCCTGCTTTCAATGTAATTATTGCATTGTTGTGAGTTTTCTGGGCTGTATGTTCTAGAAGCAGTCTCTCCTGACGTTTCACCTGCATCTATGGCAGTCATCGTCAGAGCTTGTGAGGACTGTTGGGAACTAGGAAAAGGGGGGGGGGGGTTACATATCTGTGGAATGTCCAGGCTGAGAGAAAGAACTCTTGCCTGTTTGAGGTAGGTATGAATGTTTCAATTGGCCATCTTGATTAGTATTTAATGGCCTAGCAGTTTCAAAGTCTGGCTTCTTACTGCCTAGGGGAATCCTTTGTTAGGAGGTGATTAGTGGGCCATGATTGTTTCTTGTCTGGCATTCCCCTGTTTTTGAGTGTTGTTGTTTATTTACTGTTATGATTGCACAGTTTTTTAATAATGGAAGCCAGAGTTGGTTCATTTTCATGGTTTCCTCCTTTCTGTTGAAATTGTCCACATGATTGTGGATTTCAGTGGCTTCTCTGTGTCATCTGACATGGTGGTTGTTAGAGTGGTCCAGCATTTCTGTGTTCCCAAATAATATGCTGTGTCCAGGTTGGTTCATCAAGTGCCATTAAATGCTAATCAAGGTGGCCAATTGAAACATTCACACCTTTCTTAAACAGGCAAGAGTTTAGACCTGTCGGCTTTAGACCCTTGCCCGTCTTGGCTAATTAAATCGGCCAGGGATGGGTTGACTGATTGGTTTGCACAATTGAGACTAGTGCGCCAACTGCGACCGTACCTCATAAAGGCTGATCTGGCTGGGGTGGTCCATGCCTTGGTCACCTCTAGATTGGACTACTGTAATGCGCTCTATGTGGGGCTGCCCTTGAAAACGGCTCGGAAATTCCAACTGGTCCAACGGGTGGCGGCCAGGTTGTTAACTGGTGCTCCTTACAGAGAGAGGTCAACCCTCCTGTTTAAGGAGCTCCATTGGCTGCCATTCATTTTCCGGTCCCAATTCAAGGTGCAGGTACTCACCTGCAAAGCCCTAAATGGTTTGGGACCCACCTACCTGCATGACCACATCTCCGTGTATGAACCCACATGATCCCTCCATTCATCTGGAGAGGCCCTGCTCACGATTCCACCTGCATCGCAAGTGCGTTTGGTGGGGATGAGGGACAGGGCCTTCTCTGTGGTGGCCCCCCGACTCTGGAACTCTTTCCCCAAGGACATCAGACAAGCCCTGACGTTGGCAGTCTTTAGGAAGAGCTTGAAGACCTGGCTGTTCCAGTGTGCCTTCCCAGAATAGGAAACTCCCAGCATCATGTCCCAAACGCACTTTACTAGAGATTTAAGATTGCCTGCACATCGCACCTACCCTAAAATCCTTACATTTCACCTGTCATGTCCAGCACTTTTAATTTCAGTCATTACATTTGGCCCAGCCCTAGTTTTAAATGTGTTATGATGTATTGTTTTTAATGTTTTATTGTTATTGCTTTTAATGTTTATTGGTTTGCTTTATGAGTTTTATTGTTATATTTGTTATGCTGTTGTTTTATCGAGGGCCTTGGCCTTTGTAAGCCACACCGAGTCCTTCGGGAGATGTTAGCGGGGTACAAATAAAGTTAATAATAATAGTAATAATAATAAGAGTTCTTTCTCTATGGATATATAAACCCCTTTTTCCTAGTTTCCAACAGACCTCACAACCCCTGAGAATGCGTGGCATAGATGCAGGCAAGACGTCAGGAGAGACACCATACAAAAAATCACAACAACCCAGTGACCTCTGCAGGAGTCTACCGTATACCATGCAGCTGTGGACAAGTCTACATAGGGACCACCAAACGCAGCGCCCAGACACGCATCAAGGGACATGAAAGGCACTGCAGACTATTTCAACCAGAGAAGTCAGCCATAGCAGAGCACCTGATGAACCAGCCTGGACACAGCATATTATTTGAGAACACAGAAATGCTGGACCACACCAGCAACCACCATGTCAGACTACACAGAGAAGCCATTGAAATCCACAAGCATGTGGACAATTTCAACAGAAAGGAAGAGACCATGAAAATGAACAAAATCTGGCTACCAGTATTAAAAAACTCTAAAATTATAACAGCTAAACAACAGAGAGGAAAAAACCAGGCACAGATTAACACCTCCCAGCAACAGATTTTCCCAGGCTCAGGCAAGCCTTCAAATGCTAATGAAGGTGATCAGCTAAACATTCACACCTAACTGCAGCAGGGAAGAGCTCCTTGCCCCGCCCCAGCCATTCCACAGATATATAAACCCATTTTTCCTACTTCCAACAGACCTCACAACCTCTGAGGAAGCTTGCCATAGATGCAGGCGAAACGTCAGGAGAAATGCCTCTAGAACATGGCTCTATAGCCCGAAAAAACCCACAAGAACCTAGTGATTCCAGCCATGAAAGCCTTCGACAATACATTCAACCCAGTGACCCATCGCCAGTACACCGATCTTGGAAGACAATCCTTCTCGGACAATGAGGGATTGCCTAAGTACGGGTATGGATGCGCAAGAACAAAAGGAGAGTGAATTGGCACCTGAAACTTTGCCCTGCTCTTCCTTTCCCCCATTAGCTAACACACCTGTTTTGGTGAATCAAGCAAGTGAATGCATGTAGCAGAACACACATACTAACTTTGCAAATGAGGATATGATATCAAGGCATCAAGAATCATGAGAGATCTGGCATCTAAGTCCTTTGAGGACTATTAGAAAGAACTGGATATGTTCCGCTGGAAGAGGAAACAATTACAGAAAAACATGGCAGCAATCTTGAAATATCTCAGCGGCTGTTTCGCAGATGGAGCAAGCATCTCTCTCGCTCCAAAGAATAGGATAAAAATATTAGAATATCTGCGTCTTCTTTGCAGATAGATAAAGTGCACAGATCTCAAGGATGGGGATCAAAAAGATGACAACATAATAAGAATATTAGGTATAATAGTTGGAAGGTTGAATTGAGATTTTAGAGATTAAGATTCTACGCCAAAAAATAGATAAAAGCAGGATTACAGAAAATAAGGGTGATGGAGAGAGAGCTTCTTTGCGGAGACTATAGAAGTGATCTATGAAATGTATCGAAAGGCAAATTGAAAACAGGTCAAAACAAAAGCAGATACAATACCTTCATATCTGTCATACACAGAGTCCCCATATAAAGTGCAATTTCCAGGCAATCTTTTATTTGGTCATGAAACCCATTCCGGGCTAGTTGCACGCTATTCTCAAGTGCTTAGTTAAACTTTCCCCTCATTGTTTCGGAATGTTTAACAGCCATATAAAATTATTCAGCCTATTTCCACATGAATGCACTTGTGTTCTTTCCATTTTTAAATAATCCGAAAGGAGAGAATGCACTCGCTTTTCCCATAAACACAATGCTTTCTCTCCCTCTCTTCCTCGTAAATTGATCTCATTTCTCCTCCGGCTTTTCTTTCCATGTCGATTGCGAGTCTTTGCCCATCGAGGAGACAAAAGGGTCAGGCCATGAGAAAATCGAGGCCTGTAGAGATTAGCCTGATGTTGCACAGAAATAATTACACAAGGAGGTAGTCCTCAAGGTGCAGGAATATTATATTTATTTATTTATTTCAGATATTTGTACCCCATCTTCTCAACGCACCCCCTTCCAGCCAGAAACAATTTGATGCCTCCAATGTATAAATAATAACAATAACAATAACAATAATAATAATAATAATAATAATAGCTTTATTTATACCCCGCCACAATCTCCCAAGGAGACTCAGGGCAGCTTACATGAGACAAAGCCCAACAAATAAAATACATAATAAAATCCAATAATTACATAAATTTAAAACATTAAATCACATTAATTTATTTAAATCTGTATCTGTTTCAATAACAGCTTGATAGCCTTATCTGAGCAGAATTCTGTAGTTAGAGACTCCATCAAACATGTCAATAGTCCATTTCCATAGCGATTTTCATCATTGTCATCTTAACCCGAAGACCTGGTCCCACATCCACGTTTTTTACTTCATTCTAAAGGGAAAGGAGGGATAGATATCAATAATCTAATTTCACCTGGGAGTGAATTCCACAGGCGGGAGGCCACCACTGAGAAGGCCCCATCCCTCGTCCCCGCCAAGCATGTTTGCAACAGAGGTGGGGCCGAGAGCAGGGCCTCCCCAGAAGATCTCAAACTCCATGGTGGAACGTATAGGCCAGAAAGCTAAAAGCGAGTCAGGATTTTTTTTTTCATGTCAGGAGCAACTTGAGAAACTGCAAGTCGCTTCGGGTGTGAGAGAATTGGCCATCTGCAAGGATGTTACCCAGGGATATTTGATGTTTTATCATCCTGTGGGAGACTTCTCTCATGTCCCCGCATAAGGAACTGGAGCTCGACAGATAGGAGCTTACCCTACTCCCTGGATTCAAACCATAAACCTTTGGGTCGACCAGTTCAGCCGCACAAGAGTTTAACCCATTGTAGTACCAGGGGCTCCCGAATCAGGAAATGGCATATTTGCTATCACTGAATGAAGAATAGATTAGAAAAATCTCAGAAATGGCTGAAATTGATCAGTTAGCCACATATATTAGAAAGTTAATCCTCAGATACTATCTTAAATGATTAAGAATTGTTTATGGCCATTAGGATGAAATAAAGGAGCCAAGTATTATGGGATAACACCTGGAAATGTCATGGAACATGGATAGGAATCACCAAAGTTATTATTTCAGTTCTTCCAGTGAAATCAAGACAGAAGATGTAAGATAAGTAAAGGTATTTCCCCCAAGTTCCATTTGTGTTCACATTTGGGCATATGGAATATTTGTGCCAAGTTTGGTCCAGATCCATCATTGTTTTGAGTCCACAGTGCTCCCTGGATGTAGGTGAACTACAACTCTAAAACTCAAGGTCAATACCCACCAAACCCTTCTGGTGTTTTCTGTTGGTCAGGAGAGTCCTGTGTGCCAATTTCGGTTCAATTCCATCGTTAGTGGAGTTCAGAATGCTCTTTGATTGTTGGTGAACTATAAATCCCAGCAACTACAACTCTCAAGTGATAAAATCAAAATGTCTTGAGTGAAGGTCACTCCTTGTGTTGTAAGACGTTTTGTTGCCAAATTTGGTGTGATTTCGTTCATTGGTTCTTATGTTTTTAAGGTACTCATTATGCACAGAGCATTTTTTTATATATAGATGGGAAGTTGACATAGTGTGGTTTTGCAAAAGGTGGTTACAAATTACTCAAATGCATACGCATAGCTAAATAATTCTACTTGGAGAACATCCTATGCAGTTACTAATATGACCCCAACATTGAACTTCCAACTAAGGAGAAGCTGAGATTGGTTTCAGACCCCGTCTCATGATGAGACTGAGAGATTTCGGAGGCATCAATGCTACGCAGTTCCGCTCAGATTTAATTATTGCAATCTCCATAAGATACAAAATACATGATATTTAATTAGATTGTTCGATGTCCCTATTATAGAAGAAATAAAGCCATATTGCTTGGAGATAATGTAATTATTTCATGATCACCCATCTTTCCAGCTATTATAAAGGCTATGGGTGAACCATCCATTCTTTGTCAGCTTCTCTGTGGGTTTCCCTATGTATCTATATATATAAAAATGCTCGGTGCATAATGAGTACCTTAAAAACAAAAGAACGAATGAATGAAATCACACCAAATTTGGCAACAAAACATCTCACAATGCAAAGAGTGACCATCACACAAAAAATTATGATTTTGTCATTTGGGAGTTGTAGTTACTGGGATTTATAGTTCACAGACAATCAAAGAGCATTCTGAACTCCACCAATTATGGCATTGAACCAAACTTGGCAGACAGAACTCCCATGACCAACAGAAAATACTGGAAGGGTTTGGTGGGCATTGACCTTGAGTTTGGGAGTTGTAGTTCACCTACATCCAGAGAGCACTGTGGACTCAAACAACGATGGATCTGGACCAAACTTGGCACAAATATTCCATATGCCCAAATATGAACACAGATTAAGTTTGTGGGAAATAGACTTTGACATTTGGGAGTTGTAGTTATTGGGATTTATAGTTCACCTACAATCAAAGAGAGTTCTGAACCAGACCAATGACAGAATTGGGCCAAACTTCCCACACAGAACCCCCATGACCAACAGAAAATACTCAAGGTCATCCAGTCCAATTCCCTTCACCAGGGCAAGAAAATGTAATCAAAGCCCTCCTGACAAAGAGCCATCCAGCCATAGATATAGATAGATATGATTCACACACTCACAGATATAGTATCATAGATTTGAAAGGGACCTCTAAAGAAGGAAAATCATATGTTGCCTGTTCCAGAGTAGGCAAACAAGACACTCTCCACATCAACACTGACAAAGAAACAGCAAGAAATACTGTTTACCCACAAGCAGAAAGACATTACATATATTAGAAACCAACACTTTCTCGTTACTTTATTTTCCAGATCAACAGACTGGGCCACAGCAACATGTGGCAGGGGGCAGCTAGTTGTATACAAATTTTAAGAGTGTATTATAGAAAGGATGTTTCTTGCTTTCTCTTCCAAAGAGTTTTGGTACCTCATCCGAACTGTAGCTCCCAGGGATCTGTAGCATTGAGCCATGGCAGTTAAAGAGAGATCAAATGTACTTCTTATCAGTGTGAACTATTGATGGGAATTGGAGCTGTTAGGCTCAAAAAATAACCCTCATTTGAGGCGATTCCATCTCTATAAACAAAAATGTAATGTTCGTTTGTGGGATTAACACAACTCAAAAACCACTGGATGAATTAACACCAAATTTGGACAGAATACGCCTATGAAACCAATGAGTGACCATCACTCATAAAAACACAGCAAAAGGGACTTTAAAAGCCAAAAAAATCAAAAGGAGCTACAGAGCATGTGCAAAAATAACTCCCCCTCCCCCCCCGGCAAACAAAACACACAATAGCATATCCACACTCTCTTCCGGACTACAGTTCCCAGCATCCCCTAGACCAGGCCTTTTAGGAGAGGAGGAGAATCCAAATGCACTGCTTCCAAGATGCAAACTTGCTTCTCCTTGGATTTCTTTGAGAGCATCCCAATTCCTGCATATTTCCAATTTCCTGTTCCTAGAATGCAACTCCCAGCAATCCTACAGATAGAGAGATTAGATAGAGATAGCTAGGTAGATAGATCGATTAGGATGACTGCTGAGAGTTGCAGTCCAAGAATAGGTAGAGAAGGAAGAACAAGGGGGAAGGGGAAGGGAAAGAAAAGGGGGGAGGAAGGGAAGAGGAAGAGAAGGAAGGGAGAGAAGGAAAGAAAAAAAGGGAAGGAAGGAGAGAAAAATAGGAGAGAAAGAGGGAGGGAAGGTTGGCCACAGAAACGCGTGGTGGATACAACTAGTCTATATATAAAAATGCTCTGTTCATTTTGAGTGACATCATAACTCAAAAACCGCTGGACTAATTGACATCAAATTTAGCCACAAGTCACCTACTAACCCAAGGAGTGACCATCATTCAAAAAAATTGATTTTGTCATTTGGGAGTTGTTGTTGTTGTTCATTCGTTCAGTCGTCTCCGACTCTTCGTGACCTCGTGGACCAGCCCACGCCAGAGCTCCCTGTCGGCCGTCACCACCCCCAGCTCCTTCAAGGTCAGTCCAGTCACTTCAAGGATGCCATCCATCCATCTTGCCCTTGGTCGGCCCCTCTTCCTTTTGCCTTCCACTTTCCCCAGCATAATTGTCTTCTCTAGGCTTTCCTGTCTCCTCATGATGTGGCCAAAGTACTTCAGCTTTGTCTCTAGTATCTTTCCCTCCAGTGAGCAGTCGGGCTTTATTTCCTGGAGGATGGACTGGTTGGATCTTCTCGCAGTCCAAGGCACTCTCAGCACTTTCCTCCAGCACCACAGCTCAAAAGCATCGATCTTCCTTCGCTCAGCCTTCCCTATGGTCCAGCTCTCACATCCGTATGTGACTACAGGGAATACCATGGCTTGGACTAGGCGGATCTTTGTTGCCAGTCTGATGTCTCTACTCTTCACTATTTTATCGAGACTGGACATTGCTCTCCTCCCAAGAAGTAAGCGTCTTCTGATTTCCTGGCCACAGTCTGCATCTGCAGTAATCTTCGCACCTAGAAATACAAAGTCTGTCACGGCCTCCACATTTTCTCCCTCTATTTCCCAGTTGTCAATCATTCTTGTTGCCATAATCTTGGTTTTTTTGACGTTCAGCTGCATCCCGGCTTTTGCGCTTTCTTCTTTCACCTTGATTAGAAGGCTCCTCAGCTCCTCCTCGCTTTCGGCCATCAGAGTGGTGTCATCTGCATATCTGAGGTTGTTAATGTTTCTTCCAGCAATTTTCACCCCAGCTTTGCATTCATCCAGCCCCGCACATCGCATGATGTGTTCTGCATACAAGTTAAAAAGGTTGGGTGAGAGGATGCAGCCTTGCCGTACGCCTTTCCCAATCTTGAACCAGTCTGTTGTTCCGTGGTCAGTTCTTACTGTTGCGACTTGGTCCTTGTACAGATTCCTCAGGAGAGAGACAAGGTGGCTTGGTATGCCCATCCCACTAAGAACTTGCCACAATTTATTATGATCCACACAGTCAAAGGCTTTAGAATAGTCAATGAAGCAGAAGTAGATGTTTTTCTGAAACTCCCTGCCTTTCTCCATTATCCAGCGGATATTGGCAATCTGGTCTCTGGTTCCTCTGCCTTTTCTAAACCCAGCTTGAACATCTGGCAACTCTCGCTCCATGTATTGCTGGAGTCTTCCTTGCAGGATCTTGAGCATTACCTTACTGGCATGAGAAATAAGGGCCACTGTACGGAAGTTGGAGCAGTCTTTCGCATTTCCCTTTTTTGGTATGGGGATGTAAGTTGATTTTTTCCAGTCTGATGGCCATTCTTGTGTTTTCCATATTTGCTGGCATATGGCATGCATCACCTTGACAGCATCATCTTTTAAGATTTTAAACAGTTCAGCTGGGATCCCGTCGTCTCCTGCTGCCTTGTTGTTAGCAATGCTTCTTAAGGCCCATTCAACCTCACTCCTCAGGATGTCTGGTTCTAATTCATTCACCACACCGTCAAAGCTATCCTCAATATTGTTATCCTTCCTATACAGATCTTCTGTATAATCTCGCCACCTTCTCTTGATCTCTTCAGCTTCTGTTAGGTCCCTGCCATCTTTGTTTCTTATCATACCAATTTTTGCCTGAAATTTACCTCCAATGTTTCTAATTTTCTGGAAGAGGTCTCTTGTCCTTCCTATTCTGTTGTCTTCTTCCACTTCCATGCATTGCTTGTTTAAAAATAGTTCCTTGTCTCTTCTGGCTAACCTCTGGAATTGCGCATTTAACTGGGCATATCTCCCCTTATCCCTGTTTCCTTTTGCTTTCCTCCTTTCTTGGGCTACTTCCAGTGTCTCAGCAGACAACCATTTTGCCTTCTTCGTTTTCTTTTTCTTTGGGACGTACTTTGTTGCCGCCTCCTGAACAATGTCGCGGACTTCTGTCCATAGTTCTTCTGGGACTCTGTTTACTAAATCTAGCCCTTCAAATCTGTTCTTCACTTCCACTCTATATTCACTAGGAATGTTAGTGAGATCATATCTAACTGGTCTGTGTATTTTCCCTGATCTCTTTAGTTTTATTCTAAATTGGGCAATAAGAAGTTCGTGATCTGAGCTACAGTCAGCCCCAGGTCTTGTTTTCACCGACTGGATGGATGTCCGCCACCTTTGGCTGCAAAGGATGTAGTCAATCTGATTTCGGTGCTGACCATCTGGTGAAGTCCATGTATAAAGCCGTCTTTTAGGTTGTTGGAAGAGAGTGTTTGTTATACACAGCGAGTTTTCCTGGCAAAATTCTATCAGCCTGCGTCCCGCTTCATTTTGTTCTCCCAGACCATGCTTGCCTGTGATCCCTGTTGTCATTTGACTTCCCACCTTGGCATTCCAGTCTCCTGTAATGAAAATAATGTCTCTTTTTGGTGTATTATCCAGTAGGTCCTGCAGATCCTCATAGAACTGATCTACTTCTGCTTCTTCAGCAGCTGTGGTTGGGGCATATATTTGGATCACTGTGATGTTGAAAGGCTTTCCTTGCACTCGAATTGAGATCATTCTGTCATTTTTTGGGTTGTATCCAAGCACCGCTTTAGCGAATTTCTTATTAATTATGAAGGCTACTCCATTTCTTCGATGTTCCTCTTGTCCACAGTAGTAGATCTGGTGGTCATCTGATGTGAAGTGGCCCATTCCAGTCCATTTCAGTTCGCTGACCCCCAGAATGTCTATCTTTAGTCTTGGGAGTTGTAGTGGCTGGGATTTATAATTAACCTACAATCAAAAAGCATTCTGAACTACACCAACAATGGAATTGAACCAAATGTGTCACAAAGGGCTCCCATGACCAACAGAAAACACTGGAAGGGTTTGGTGGGCATTGACCTTGCGTTTTGGAGTTGTAGTTCATCTACATCCAGAGAGCACTGTGGACTCAAACAATGATGGATCTGGACCATCTTGGAACAAATCCTCAATATGCCCAAAAGTGAACACTGGTGGAGTTTGGGTAAAATAGAGCTTGACATTTGGGAGTTATAATTGCTGGGATTTATAGTTCACCTACAAACAAAGAGCATTCTGAACTCCACCAAGAAGGGAATTGAAGCAAACTTGGCACAGAGAACTCCCATGACCAACAGAAAACACTGGAAAGGTTTGGTGGGCATTGACCTTGAGTTTTGGAGTTGTCGTTCATCTACATCTAGAGAGGACTCAAAAAATGAAGGATCTAGACCAAACTTGGCACAAATACTCCATATATGAACACAGATGGAGTTTGGGGGAAATAGACATTGACATTTGAGAGTTGTAGTTACTGGAATTTATAGTTCACCTACAATCAAAGAGCATTCTGAACCCCGCCAACGATGGAATTGAACCAAACTTGGCACACAGAACTTCCATGACCATGCAGATACGTTTTGCCTGGAGTATAACAAAATGTGTCCTCACTGAAAGGAAGACAAAGGCAGAAGGAAAAAGGCAATGGAGAATGACCACATGGTTAAAACCCAGGGTAATAAAAATACCTTTCAAGAGGAAGTTGCCTCATAATTCACAGAGATTCCATTGCTACATCTTCAAAGCGGGAAGAGTAAAGACAAAGGCCCCTTCTGGAATAAGCATGCCTAGGAATGTGGGGAGGACGAATCCCTCACTCTAATCCTATCTAATCTGGCTACTCATTGAGGACTGGAGACTTAGAATCATAGAGTCGTAGAGTTGGAAGAGACCTCATGGGTCATCCAGTCCAACCCCCTGCCCAGAAGCAGGAAAATTACATTCAAAGCATCCCCCCCCCCCCCCCCCCCGTCAGATGGCCATTCAGCCTCTGTTTAAAAGCCTCCAAAGAAGAAGCCTCCACCACATTCCAGGGCAAAGGGTTCCACTGCTGAACAGCTCTCACAGTCAGGAAGTTTTTCCTAATGTTGAGATGGAATCTCCTCTCTTGTAGTTTGAAGCCATTGTTCTGCATCCTAGTCTCCAGGGAAGCAGAAAACAAGCTTGCTCCCTCCTCCCTGTGTCTTCCTCTCACATATTTATACATGGCTATCATGTCTCCTCTCAGCCTTCTCTTCTTCAGGCTAAACATGCCCAGCTCTTTAAGCTGCTCCTCATAGGGCTTGTTCCCCAGACTGTTGATCATTCCTGAACTTGCCAGGGATGAAACCCAACAACTATCAACTAATCTTTGGCAACTGAATATTTTTTAAAAAAATAATAAAAAGGTGTTAATCATAAAGTTGGAAATTGGGAAGGAAAATAAAACACACACACACAGAAGACTCACTTATGCCAACTATAAATTCTCAAAGAAATAGCTCCAGCGGATGAAACCGTAGCCTGATGGAAGCCAGTGGTTTTTCAACAGAGGAAAAATGTATGCTATGTGAGTACCCATTTGTGTATGTTATGAACAGAATTTAGCTCATAACGTTGGCTGGATTTACGATCGAGGGCAAGGCTCTATAACAACTTTTCCAATACGGTTTCCGTCTCTAAACTATGTACATTACCCACTTGTGGAGATATCGTTTCTGCCGAGAATACAGTTGTCATTCACTTCATTTAATTAGGTTATGGGTGCTAAATTATCCCCTAACATAAAATGTGCGTTTATACTGCAGATTAGAAAGGATTTGAGAAGTTTAATATGCCACTTTTTAATTGATGATGGGTCCCCTAAAGGAGTCTCTCCCTTGCTTTCCTTTTACGGCGGCGGTACGGAGGCACATCGTTATATTACAGAAGATGATGGCTGCAAATGAGAATTGGATGCGAGGAGTCAGCGATGATTGATGCCAAACGGAAAGCACAAGATGATATAAAGTTATAAATTAAATAATCAAAGGAACACTTTTCTTGGTAACAGGACGGCGGAGTTGATAGTGCCCTCTCTTCGGGGCTTTCTTTCCCACTTCGTTTCAGACTAACAAGCAGTTTTATGAGACATATATGCGCATGCATGCATGCCAGGGCTGAGATGAAGCAGGGGAGCCCTTCCAGATGTTGGCAGACTGCAACTGTCACCAGTCCCAGCTGGCACAGAGAGTGATGAAGAATTATGGGAATTGTAGTCCAGAAACATCTGGGAGGGCCATGGCAAGCTGTTCCTGACATATATATTGTATGCATATAGGGATGAATAAAAATGGCCTCTGCAAATCATCTATCCTGTCAGTCAATGGCAAAAGCAGGAGTTATTGAATAGTCTTCTTCAGTTGATGATAAGGTGAGTGGAAGCCAACTGTTTTTTTGAAAACTCACTGATACTATAACTCAGTGTTTCTCAACCATCCAAATGCCGTGACTCCTTAATATGGTTCCTCCTGTTGTGCCGACCCCCAACCATTAAATTATTTTCATCGCTACTTCGTAACTGTAATTTTGCTACTCTTGTGCCATCGCACCTGGGGGCTATAACTCTTAGTGAAAGAGGCATGGACATGACATCTTTCCCCAGGGTATTGCTTCTTGCCCTCCTTTAGGAAAACTGGAACTCCCAAGGACCAAAACACTGTAGATAACTCAAAATAGGTTTTATTGTTCACAAAGAGTTATCCCTTTAAGGCAATAAGCTGGAAGTTTCAAAGGGGTAAAGGAAAATATACATTACAGTCTCTGGTTGTCTTGGGTCCAAGGAGTTTTGCAGCTGAAAAGCTTTTCCAGGTCCCTCTTTCTCAATGGCTGTGAATATCAGAATAATCACAACCCCAATTCCAATGGCCTTTATTTTGAAGGCACAAAGCCTTCCTCTGGTGCCAAGGAACTGGTTTGAAAGCGCTTGAGACTTCTCAACGTCGTCCAGGTTGATCTGAACATGAAGCATAAGTCTCAAGGGTAAGAACCTCAGAATTGGTGCTGAAAGGTAACTTAATCAAGGGCTTCAGAGCCAAGTCTCTCTCTCACATCCATCTGATAGAAAGTTTGATGGTGGAAAGGAAAAGGAAACTGTACTGCTCTCTAGGAAGAGGTGGGGTCAAACAATTGAGTAGGAGGAGCAATTCAACTGGTGCAAACAACATTGATTGACATCTATAAATAACCAATCAATCCAAATATACATTTACAGAGTAAAAAGGCAAAATCAGGCATGATACAACAGTTCAAATCCTGCAACTTAAGCCACTCCTCATAAGACTTGTTCTCCAGACCCTTGATCATTTTAGTCCCCCCCCCCCCCCCACTCTGGACATATTCCAGCTTGCCAATATCTCTCTTCAATTGTGGTGCCTAGAATTGGACACAATATTCCAGGTGTGGTCTAACCAAGGCAGAACAGAGCACGGGTAGCATGACTTTCCTGGATCTAGACACTAGACTCCTATTGATGCAGGCCAAAATCCCGTTACCTTTTTTTTTGCCACCGCATCACATTGTTGGCTCATGTTTAACTTGCTGTCCACGAGGACTCCAAGATCTTTTTCACATGTACTGCTCTCAAGCCATGCGTCAGCCATTCTGTATCTTTGCATTTCTTTTTTTCTTCCTAAGTGGGATATCTTGCATTTGTCATCTCTCTAATCTGTGAAGATCGTTTTGAATTCTGCTCCTGTCCTCTGGAGTATTGGCTATCCCTCCCAATATGGTGCTCAACCCACTCTCCCTAGATTTACCCATTGTGCCATCAGGGAGTCCACAAAACAAAATAGCCTACCATGAGAAGCCAATCACTAATGATTTCTAACAACTTGACAGAATAGGAATGTTTTTACTTGCGGGCAAAAAGGTAGCCATGAAAGGGTGCATCTACACTGCAGAATCAATGCAGTTTGACACCCCTTTAACTGCTATGGCTCAATGCAATGGAATTCTGGGAGTTGTTGTTTCACGAGGTCTTTAGCCTTCTCAGCCGAAGAGTAGGAACCCCCAGTGGTGCAGTGGGTTAAACCCTTGTGCCGGCAGAACTGAAGACCGATGGCCCTAGGTAATTTTCAACACTAAGCAAACAGTATTTTGGTGCCCCCCCCCCCCCAACCAATCACTGATATATTTTCCGTTCATCATGGGAGTTCTGTGTGCCATATTTGGGTCAATTCCATCATTGGTGTAGTTCAGAATGCTCTTTGGTTGTAGGTGAACTATACATCCCAGTAACTACAACTCTCATATGTCAAGGTCTATTTTCTCTCAAGAGCGCCCCTGGGCAAAATCAACTATACTTCAAATGCTTACTTTGCATAATGGGTTGAGCCATCCCTGGTCAGAGGTTCGAATCCGGCAAGAGCATGGATGAGCTCCCTTTGTCAGCTCCAGCTCTCCGTATGGGAACACGAGAGAAGCGTCCCACAAGGGTGGTAAAACATCAAAACATCTGGGCGTCCCCTGGACAACATCCTTGCAAATGGCCAATTCTCTCACACCAGAAGCAACTTGCAGTTTCTCAAGTCGCTCCTGACATGACCGGAAAAAATTTCCAAAGAGTGTTGGTGCCTCACCAAACATCAAATGACCAAAAAACCCAAACAACTATTCTTCATTGGAAATGTGCTCCAAAGAAAGGCTAAATGGTGTTTTACTTGTGGCGACAAACCACAGGGAGATTAATGGCGTGAAATAATCAATGAGTTAACAGCATGGAAGTGGGAACACGTTTCTTTCAAAAAAAAGAATGAAGCACAGTACAATTCTGTGGACGTCTACTCAGATGTAAGTCCGATTGCGGTCAGCGAGGCTTAACTCCAGATGAAGTGAATATTATTTTTCCCCTGATGGCTGTTTGCTTTGGGGCATGGGAAAGGTTTGTTCGGGATTTTTTAAAAAGTTTTGTTTTAAATAGCCATTGCGATATGATTTCTTTATTTGTATATTTTATTGCATCATTTAAATGTCATATTTATATACTTTTGGGAACTCACTGAGAGCAGGAAAAAAAATTAAAACAACACTGTAAAATTATAGCCCAAGTTTTGGACATGCTGGTTTTGCAACACATTTCCATCATTTTTATATACCTCTTCTAGTGGGTTTTCATTAGAAAACAAGCAAATGTAGCTTTCAGTAACAATGTTTTAAAGAATAAAGCAGTAAAAGCAGTAATATCTACAAAACCACATAATATTAATTAAAGCAGGATCAACCAGTAGGAAAATGCCTAGGCTAACAGGCAGGACTTAAACAGGCAATAGAAGCACCCTTGAGAGCTTTGCTGGTTTCATTGAAGAGACAATTCAAATTCTGATGGAAGTTGACCACATATTTGTATTGGAAGATCTAGAGATTCTTGGGCTGGAGCTACACTGCCATATAATCCAGTTCAAATCAAGTAATCTGAGATCAGAAACTGGATTATATGGCAGTGTAGACCTAACCGGGATTGTGGCGCAGCTGGCTGAGTGTCAGCTGCATTAAGATCACTCTGACCAAAAGGTCATGAGTTCGAAGCCAGCCCGGGTTGGAGTGGGTATCCAACCAATTGTGTGTAGCCTGTTGTCGACCTTTGCAACCCGAAAGACAGTTGCATCTGTCAAGTAGGAAAATAAGGTACCACCTTAAAGTGTAGGGAGGCTAAATTAACTGATTTATGAGGCCATAAAGAAGACTCCAGCAAAGCATTCCAGCGGGGAAGCATGCGGGGAATGCGGAAGTGCTTCATTAGCATCGCAGATGGATGTTGGCATTCAGCCTCCGTGCGAACCTGAGCCTCAATCTCTGTGTGAACCTGAACCTGATTCTCTAATTGTATTTCCTGATGCAACTGAACAAGCCTCTGAACATCTTTCCCTGATGGTTTTGAAACTGTTGATTTTGAGGTCAGTGGCGGGGAAAGTGAAACTAAACTTCCTGATGAGAATGTTTTGGAACCAAGCAGTGATAGCTCTACAGAGGAACTCACACCTGGGTTTTTTAATGAGGATCGAAGAGAACAGATTTGGAAAAACAGGAGTACATCGCAAGGTCTGCGAAGGTCAAGTAGATTAAGGGAAAGGGAGGCTCAGGATTCAAAGTCTGGAGGCGTGTCAAGAAACAGTTTCTTTGGTTTAAGGGGCCTCTCCCCAGGCTGTCTCATTAGGTCAAGCATCGTTTAGATTGAGGCAAAACCTTGGCAGATTTCCCGTGTTCCATGACCTGCATTCCCAGAGGCTTCTAGTTTTCAAGTACGGTTAGTGAGATGCTAACAGGTTCCAGGTTTTTGTATTGTGGCTTTTGGAATTTTGCTCTAGTTCAGATATTTTCATGACTGCTGAGTTTCTACTGTGGCTTTTTGACTTTGCATTTACCTTTCTTTTGTAACCATTTTTCATCAATAAAAAGGATTGTTTTTTTCCCACAGTCCAGTGTGGTGGATTTAATCTTATGGTCTCGTTTCCTGATCTGGGAGGCAACAATGGACGATAAAAGCTGTAAATAAATAATAAATAATCTAGTTCAAAATAGATCACCTAGAGTCAGAAGTTGGGTTATATGGTAATGTAGATCCAGCCCTAGTGGATCTCTGATTTATGGTTTTTCCCAAACCCTAACAGCTAACTATTTTGTATACTATATTGAGTACTCGGCGGTGCCCGGATCATTTGAAAAAGGCATTGTTACTTTTGGGGTGTTAGGTAATATCATTTAGTTAATTAGTAACACTATTTATTAGAAAAAGAGACATCCGAAAATAATTCCGAACAATGGGTAAGTGGTTTAAATTCGGAATTGCTCCTCCCACTATTCCTACATGGCTCGAAATTGGTTCAAAAGGAAATTTAATGCGTATTAATTCCGATTTTAGAAGCTTCTGAATGAACCCGAACAAGCCTAATAGAAACCAATCTGCTACAAAGTTTTGAAGTCTTTACCCTGGTTACAATTTAGCTCTACTACTGGGTTGAACACAGCTTAGGAAAATCACTGGTGTGAAATTGCTACCTTTATAGGCTACTTGAAAAAGTGCCTTCACAAAAGAAGGCCAGTCAATTCTACTGGTGCGACTGTTCCTTGAGCTATTTTGTTCAGGTGAAGCTCTTCCTCTCCCTGGTTGTTCCCATCCTATCTGGCCCCCCAACCCTTTTGCATCTGGTGGCTTTGTGAAGTATTTCGTCTTCAGATTTCCTGTTCAAGAGACTGGTGTTATCTCAAAGGTCAATTCATTCATGGGGCTCCAAGCCGAATTGAATATAATTATCCCAATCTTTACTGTGTAGAATTCATGCTTGAATTCATTCAAAAAATAGAAAGCGGTATAATTAACTCGAAGCCAAACCAAATCTATTGAGAATGCCTCAGGTATCATACAGTCCCACTTACAATAGAACATTTTCATTTAAGGACATTGTACGTATTAACCCTAGTCCGCATCCAATTACTCTGAATAAGTGAATTCTCTGTTTCAGGAATGTAATTTGAAAATGTTGTCATGCAATCGGAGGTAAAAGGTCTTTTTTCATTAATCTAACTCTCATTAAAGTGGGAGCCTGTAGGTTATTTCAAATCCATTAGTTTTAAATACAGATGATTGCAATTCGGCCCGGCATAAGACAACAAAAACGTCTGTCAGGGGAAGAGTGTATACTTTTAAAAGGGGGGAATCGGATGAGTCTGCAGCTTCCTGACTTGTTACAAAAATTAAACCACCCGCCTTAGCAATACCAGGACTTGTATGCTGCTAATGGGACACCTTGTTGTTGTTGTGCGCCTTCAAGTCATTTCTGACTTATGTGACTCCAAAGGCAAACTTATCATGGCATTTTCTTGGTTGCCTTCACCTTCTTCTGAGATTTAGAGAATGTTTTGTTGTTCATTCGTTCAGTCGTCTCCGACTCTTCGTGACCTCATGGACCAGCCCACATCAGAGCTCCCGGTCGGCCGTCACCACCCCCAGCTCCTTCAAGGTCAGTCCAGTCACTTCAAGGATGCCATCCATCCATCTTGCCCTTGGTCGGCCCCACTTCCTTTTGCCTTCCACTTTCCCCAGCATAATTGTCTTCTCTAGGCTTTCCTGTCTCCTCATGATGTGGCCAAAGTACTTCAACTTTGTCTCTAGTATCCTTCCCTCCAGTGAGCAGTCGGGCTTTATTTCCTGGAGGATGGACTGGTTGGATCTTCTCGCAGTCCAAGGCACTCTCAGAACTTTCCTCCAACACCACAGCTCAAAAGCATCGATCTTCCTTCGCTCAGCCTTCCCTAAGGTCCAGCTCTCACATCCGTAGGTGACTACAGGGAATACCATGGCTTTGACTAGGCAATGGATCTTTGTTGCCAGTCTGATGTCTCTACTCTTTACTATTTTATCGAGACTGGACATTGCTCTCCTCCCAAGAAGTAAGCGTCTTCTGATTTCCTGGCCACAGTCTGCATCTGCAGTCATCTTTGCACCTAGAAATACAAACCCTGTCACGGCCTCCACGTTTTCTCCCTCTATTTCCCAGTTGTCAATCATTCTTGTTGCCATGATCTTGGTTTTTTTTTTATGTTTAGCTGCAACCCGGCTTTTGCGCTTTCTTCTTTCACCTTGATTAGAAGGCTCCTCAGCTCCTCCTCGCTTTCGGCCATCAGAGTGGTGTCATCTGCATATCTGAGGTTGTTAATGTTTCTTCCAGCAATTTTCTCCCCAGCCTTGCATTCATCCAGCCCCGCACATCGCATGATGTGTTCTGCATACAAGTTAAAAAGGTTGGGTGAGAGTATGCAGCCTTGCCGTACGCCTTTCCCAATCTTGAACCAGTCTGTTGTTCCGTGGTCAGTTCTTACTGTTGCTACTTGGTCCTTGTACAGATTCCTCAGGAGAGAGACAAGGTGGCTTGGGATGCCTATCCCACCAAGAACTTGCCACAATTTATTATGATCCACACAGTCAAAGGCTCTAGAATAGTCAATGAAGCAGAAATAGATGTTTTTCTGAAACTCCCTGCCTTTCTCCATTATCCAGCGGATATTGGCAATCTGGTCTCTCGTTCCTCTGCCTTTTCTAAGAGAATGTAACTTGCCTCAAATCATCCAATTGGTTTCCATGGCTGAGCAGGAATTCAGATCCTAGTTTCCTGAGTCGTAGTCACCAACATGAAATGCACATTTTCATATTTAAACCGTTGCATCATGCTGGCTCTCCGATGGCCACCTCCATGAGCACTATTAAAATATAGAAATGTTGGTTTAGATCAGAGCTTTCCAAATGTTTCCTGTTGGAGACACATTTTTAGACATGCCTTGTTTCGCAACACAGTGATTGAGTCATTAGCTGCCTTGAGTCCCCATGGGGAGAAAGGCGGGATATAAATCAAAATAATAACTATAAGTGTAGGCTCTGCAAGAAAGCAGACGGAACGATGGATCACATACTCAGCTGCTGCAAAAAGGTCATGCAGACGGACTATAAGCAGAGGCATAACACCATTGCTCAGATGATCCACTGGAACTTGTGCACAAATACAATCTGCCTGTGACAAAGAACTGGTGGGAAAAGAGCCTAAAACAGTTATAGAAAATTAACACATCAAACTACTCTGGGACTTCTGGATTCAGACTGACAGAGTTTTGGAGCATGGGGGAAAAAAACAAGTATGCATCATCGATGTTGCAATCCCAGGTGACAGCAGAATTGTTGAGAAGCTACTGGAAAAGCTGATATGATATGAGGATTTAAAGACAGAACTGCAAAGTCTCTGGCACAAGTCAGTAAAGATGGTCCCGGTGGTGATTGGCACACTGAGTGCAGTGCCTAAAGACCTTGGTCTGCACTTAAAAACAATAGGCATGACAAAATTACCATCTGTCATCTGCAAAAGGCCACCTTACTGGGATCTGCATGCATTATTCGCCGATACATCACACAGTCCTAGACACTTGGGAAGTGTCCGACGTGTGATCCAGTTTAACAGCTAGCAGAGTGCCTGTGGTGGACTCATCTTGTTGTGTTTCAAACTATTATTATTATTATTAATAATAATAATAATAATTATTATTATTATTATTTATACCCCAAATAATAATAATAATCTTTATTTAAACCATCTCCCGAAAGGGGACTCAAGGCGGCTAACATGAGATAAGATCACTCTGTTGGCTGTTGTATTGGATCACACATCAGACAATTCCTAAGTGTCTAGGACTGTGTGATCTATCGGCAAATAATGCGTGCAGATCCCAGTAAGGTGGCCTTTTGCAGCTGACAGATGGTAATTCTGTCAGTGCTGATTGTGTTTAAGTACAGGCCAAGGTCTTGAGGCACTGCACCCAGTGTACCGATCGCCACTGGGACCACCTTGACTGGCTTGTGCCAGAGTTTTTGCAGTTCGATCTATAAATCCTCATATTGTGTAAGTTTTTCCAGTTGTTTGTCTTCTCTTCAATTGTTATTGCTATTGTTATTATTATTATTAGTAGTAGTAGTAGTAGTAGTAGTAGTAGTATACTGACACAAAAACATAGTACGTCACAGTAAATGAGGTCTATATGCTGGATTTCATACCACAAAATCACAAGTCGAACACTTCCCAAGCGTCTAGGACTGTGTGATGTATTTTCAAATGAGGCATGCAAATCCAAGTTGTTGTTGTTATTGTTATTGTTGTTGTTATTATTCTTGTTGTTATTATTATTATTTTACTAGCAAACGGGGGTTAAACCAAGTGACACAAACATAAACTGTAATTACGAATGTGGGGTGCAACATATCTCATGAAAACCTTTCATTTATATTTTGATTCCTTATTCCACATAGACTCAAAGGTTTCTCAGGAGGTTCGCATGACACACCTACATACTGCAGTTGACACACAAATGTGTTATGATATACACTTTGGAGTGTTCTGGTTTCTGCAATCAATTGCAAATCTAAAGGTACAAAGCCTGCATGTAGTGCAGACATTCAGGTGAAGGAGCCCAAAATTCTAGTGTTTATTTGAGGAATTTCCAAATTATTTCTGTCAAAACCTGATCCAGTAATCTCATAAGAAGTGAAAACATCTTTTCCAGTTGACTCCAGGAAACATAGTCCTTTTAAAAATGATAGTGGAGATACTAGTCTGAATACAGATGTAAAGTTGACCTTGAATGAGATTAAAACTCCATTTGCCGCTATGAGGATTTCATCTTTCTCCCTCCCATCACACTTATTGTTCTGTCCCATCTGGAACTGTTGGGTGTCTCTACCAAGTTGTCCATTCATGTAATCTACTGGGACCACAATGGGCAGTAAATCATCACATCTATGACCCTCTGATGAAGTGTTACAACTTACTTGTCATCCAGAGAGGTAGCTGTCTGAAACCTGGAGCCACTCTAAATTAGTCTGACAACAAGGGAGTTGTATTTTACTACGGGGAGGACTTTATTACTGTGGGATACATGGGGTAGACAGGCATTCTCCAATCCTCTGGATTTGTGGCATGTTTAAAGTTTTTAGTTATGTTTTGATTCATGCTAGCCTAGCCACATCAAGGATTTATGGACTTGGGGACATTGGTGGACCCTAAACTATTTGTCTGGTGGCATAAATCTTTTCTGAGTAGCTAGGTTTCCATTTGACCTCCTGAAGAGAAGCCATGGCTTTGCTATATGAAAATCGGAGACCTCTATGTGAAACCCAGATACATGTGCTGGGCATATCTTCACATCCTCTTTCTCTATTGAAATGAATGGGAGCTGCACAAAGCAAGCATGAAGAGATCTGACTGCAGTCTATGTGGATCTTCAGTACCTGTGTTGGTGGGATTCAGATCTGAATCCAGTGGAATGCTGGGAAAGATCATCAAGTAAGTGATGGAGAACATTGGAAGACTTCTGATGGATCAGTCAAGAGACCCATAGCACATCTTATCATCTATAATGGTCAATCATGGGGAAGACCCATGAAAAGGCCAGTGCATCCAAAATTTAGTTTTCCAGATCTTGACTTTTGACCAAGCTGGCTAGGGATTCTGGGATTTTAAGTACAAAACATCTGGAGGACCAGCATTTGAGAAGCACTATCAGGCCTTTGCTATTTACAGTCCAGCTTACTTGTCCGAACGTATCTCCCCCTACGTCCCATCCCAAAACTTACAATCTTCTGGGGAGGCCCTGCTCTCGATCCCACCTTTGTCACAAATGCACTTGGTGGGGACGAGGGACAGGGCCTTCTCAGCAGTGCCCCCCCCCCCCCCCACCTGTGGAACTCGCTCCCTAGCAAAGTTAGGTCAATGGCTTCACTCCTTTCCTTCAGGAAAAAGTTTAAGATGTGGCTATGGGACCAGGCATTCAGATAGGCATTCGGATAGCAGGTTGACAATAAAAATGATGACAATGCTATGGAAGATGGACTATGGACAGGCTTCGGATTAAGTTGTTGATCATAAAACTCAGACTTGACATGCCAACTAATTTAATTTGCAATACTGTACCCATGGTTTTGCAATGGAGACCCTGGTGGTGCAGTGGGTTATTCCTCTGTGCCGGCAGGACTGAAGACCGACAGGTCGCAGGTTCGAATCCGGGGAGAGGCGGATGAGCTCCCTCTATCAGCTCCAGCTCCTCATGTGGGGACATGAGAGAAGCATCCCACAAGGATGATAAAATATCAAAACATCCGGGCATTCCCTGGGCAACGTCCTTGCATTTCAGATATTTACATTAAAATTCATAACAGTGTCAAAATAATTTTATGGTTGGGGGTCAACACAACATGAGGAACTGTATTCAGGGGCCGTGGCACTCAAAGGCCTGGATAATATTACTAGTCTCACATGGAATAGAAGCAGAGTATGAGGCTCCTTCTACACAGTTGTATAAAATCCAGATTATCTGTTTTTAACTTGATTCTATGGCAGTGTAGATTAAGATAATCCAATTCATATCAGAAAATGTGGATTTTCTGCTTTGATAACCACTGTCTTAAACTCTCTATTGCCTCTTATTTTGGAAGGAGAGTTATCTAGGAAGAGAGATCTTATACTAGAGAACGTGCAGTCCTCAGATATTTACATTATGATTCATAACAGGATTAAAATTACAGTTATGAAGTAGCAACAAAAATAATTTTATGGTTGGGGTTCCTCACAACATGAGGAACTGTATTAAGGGGTTGCAGCATTAGGAAGGTTGAGAAACTCTCTGTTGCCTGTCATTTTGGAAGGATAGTTATCTAGGATGAGAGATCTTACACTAGAGAATGTGCAGTCCTCCAAATAATGTTGGATTGGAGCTTCTTGAGCCACCATAGGCAATGGTGAGGGATGATGGGAACTGTGGTCGAACAATATCTCAAGAACTACATGCCCCTCCTTTCCCTGGTGTACACCTTGAGTGTTTTAGTCACAAGGCAGAACCAACAGCAATGAAATCAATGTATTGTTGAAGGCTTTCATGGCTGGAATCACTGGGTTGTTGTAGGTTTTTCGGGCTATATGGCCATATTCTAGAAGCATTCTCTCCTGACATTTCACCTGCCTCTATGGCAAGCATCCTCAGAGGTTGTGAGGTCATCCTCTGAGGATGCTTGCCATAGATAAAGGCGAAGCATCAGGAGAGAATACTTCTAGAACATGGCCACATAGCCCGAAAAACCTAACAACCCAGCAATGAAATCCATTCATCCACACAGAACATTATAACTAGAAAAGTTCCCTTTTGAACAAACCCCTTTGTAAATTGTCTGGAATTACTGCAGGTGAAGAAAAAGTAGTGCTAACATCCATGCCTCTTTGTTAACATTATTTATTAAGTGCACCAGCCAATGTTACTGAGAGTCTACTGTTCCCAGCGTGCTGCTTTGCCAAAGCGCGATTGATTTAGCCTAATAAGGACGGATAGAAGAAATTACCAAGTCAGTAGCAACTACAGAGACGAATAGCCCCCGGAAGGGATGGGTAAGCAAAACCTGAGTGCTTTATATCAAAAGTTGGGAGATTCATTCATCTCCAAGAACTTTATGGAGTTTTTTATAAGAAACCACTGAAGATGTCTGAAAGAGAAAGATAGAGAAATGGGGAGAAATAGATTAAGCAACCTGGATAATGATGGCTTTCACTTTTTATATGTGTTGGATCAATAAGTCACTTAGGCTGTGATCCCCAACCCACTTACTCTGAAGTAGTTGTATTAGTGTTGACAGGATAGTAAATGATTACGTGCAACATGATGCTCTGCCATTTAGGGTAGGTAGAAAGGTTCCATGCAAATTTATTTATTTATTTACAGTATTTATAACCTGCCTTTCTCAGCCATACGGCGACTCAAGGTGGGTTACAGATTGGCACAATTCGATGTCAGGCTTTCATAAAAGTGCCATTAAAAACAATCAACATTACAATATAAAACATTGTAACTTTGTCTGTTCCATTTTCCAGGATGTCTATGTTGTTGTTGTTCATTCGTTCAGTCGTCTCCGACTCTTCGTGACCTCATGGACCAGCCCACACCAGAGCTCCCTGTCGGCCGTCACCACCCTCAGTTCCTTCAAGGTCAGTCCAATCGCTTCAAGGATGCCATCCATCCATCTTGCCCTTGGCCCCTCTTCCTTTTGCCTTCCACTTTCCCCAGCATCATTGTCTTCTCCAGGCTTTGCTGTCTCCTCATGATGTGGCCAAAGTACTTCAACTTTGTCTCTAGTATCCTTCCCTCCAATGAGCAGTTGGGCTTTATTTCCTGGAGGATGGACTGTTGGAAACTAGGAAAAGGGGGTTTATATATCTGTAGAGAAAGAACTCTTGCCTGTTTAAGACAGGTGTGAATGTTTCAACTGGCCACCTTGATTAGCATTTAATGGCACTTGATGAACCAACCTGGACACAGCATATTATTTGAGAACACAGAAATGCTGGACCACTCTAACAACCACCATGTCAGATGACACAGCAAAGCCACTGAAATTCACAATTTCAACAGAAAGGAGGAAACCATGAAAATGAACTAAATCTGGCTTCCAGTATTTAAAAAACTCTAAAATCATAACAGTAAATAAAGAACACTCAAAAACAGGGGAATTCCAGACAAGAAACAATCACGGCCAGTGAGCAGTCGGGCTTTATTTCCTGGAGGATGGACTGGTTGCATCTTCTCGCAGTCCAAGGCACTCTCAGAACTTTCCTCCAACACCACAGTTCAAAAGCATCTATCTTCCTTCGCTCAGCCTTCCCTAAGGTCCAGCTCTCACATCCGTAGGTTACTACAGGGAATACCATGGCTTTGACTAGGCGGATCTTTGTTGCCAGTGTGATGTCTCTACTCTTTAAGATTTTATCGAGACTGGACATTGCTCTCCTCCCAAGAAGTAAGCGTCTTCTGATTTCCTGG
The DNA here is from genome assembly GCF_037176765.1 of Anolis sagrei. Lineage (NCBI taxonomy): Eukaryota > Metazoa > Chordata > Lepidosauria > Squamata > Anolidae > Anolis > Anolis sagrei. The sequence continues at coordinate 32,696,463 of NC_090028.1, forward strand.
CCACAGTCTGCATCTGCAGTAATCTTTGCGCCTAGAAATACAAAGTCTGTCACGGCCTCAACATTTTCTCCCTCTATTTTCCAGTTGTCAATCATTCTTGTTGCCATAATCTTGGTTTTTTTTTTTAATGTGTAGCTGCAACCCAGCTTTTGCGCTTTCTTCTTTCACCTTGATTAGAAGGCTCCTCAGCTCCTCCTCGCTTTCGGCCATCAGAGTGGTGTCTATATGTTTGTCCAAATGTTCAATTGAAGTTTCAAATTACTGCAATCTAAGAAATTTGGGGACTGTAGGAAACTTTCATTGGGCTCAGAATTTTCTTGTGGGCAATGGCTTTACCCCTCCCCCCCCCAAAAAAAAACCTCCATGTCCACACCCTGGTTATTTTCAAACTCAGATTTATATTTCAATGGGGCAGATACTTGAAAAGCGATATCTCACATGTGCTTTCTACCATCACATCTTGTTTGGTCCATAAAAACAAATATTTTTTTTCCCTAACAACAATGCATCACTTTGGAAAACGAAGGGTTTTTTCCCCCCTCTAAAAGAAAGAAAACTTCTGAAAGGGAACGACTGAGAGCCCTAGAATTTGAAACCTCGCTGTCTTATCCCTGGGCATTTATAAGCTAATGGGAGAAGACAGAACAAGGCAGAAGATTTCTTCCTCCCAATGTGTGGCCTTTTTTGAATGAAGGAGCTTTTCATTAGCAAAGCGGCGGAAAGGATTGTCTTTCCTCCAGTGGGCCTGGCATACTATTAGCACAATGTGTTATTATTGGAGAGGGGAAGGGGTTAATTGAAATGTAAATTCCAAGAACACTCTGACCCAATTTATTTCTAGGTGGTTTTTTCTCTTTTTCAAAAAAAGGGCAAAACTCTAATTTCCAAAGAACCTACTATGGTGATTTCCAGAACCATTAATCATTAAAGTTTGCTCAAAGAAAAACACTTGTTGGGGACTAAATAGGGAGGGGGGTGATGTTGTTATACAGTTCAGGCCCAGCTTACCTGTCCGAATGTATATCCCTCTACGTTCCGCCTCGTAGTTTAAGATCCACCAGGGAGGCCCTGCTCTCTGTCCCACCAACCTTGCAAACGCATGGGGACAAGGGACAGTGCCTTCTCAGTGGTGACTCCCCGCTTGTGGAATTCGCTTCCCATTGAGATTAGATTGGCATCCTCCCTTCTTTTCCTTAGGAAAAAATGAAATCATGGTTTTGGAACCAGGTTTTTGGCTAGCAGGCACAGCAGCACTTTGGACACTGAACTGGACAATGATTGTTATGATAATGGAAATGGCTATGTGATTGTATAATTAGTGCTATTGTTTTTAAACTATTGCATATGTATGTTTTTATATTGTTGTTATATTGATTTTGTGGCATCCAATTGTTGCCAGTGTTAGCCGCACTGAGTCCCCCCTCGGGGGTTGAGACTAGCAGGGTAGAAATATTGTAAATAAATAAAATAGTTGGCACTAGACTTTGTTTTAGCTAGTTGGCATCCCTGCCACCATTTTGTTCTTGTATAATAGATGCCCTTAAATTTCTCTTTCGCTGCATGTGTGTCTTCCAAACTGGCAATGATGTTTACATCATATATTTATTTATTTCGAGCTTTTATAACCCGGTCTTCTCGACCACCGACGAGGGACTCAGGCCGGCTAACAGCAGAGGGTTAAAATACAATAAGATAAACCACAGTAAACATCATAATACAATAGTACAAAAATACATTAAAATACAATTATACAACTTACAAAAGGTCAGGCTGTCAGAATAAATCATAAATTCATCGCCATCCACCCGTGTGGTCAGCAGTTATTGACTCAATCATCATTCTGCAAATGCAGTATTCCAAAGCCATGTTTTTACCAGCTTTCTAAAAGTCAGGAGGGAAGGGGCAGGTCTAATCTCCATCGGGAGGGCGTTCCTAAGCCGAGGGGCCACCACCGAGAAGGCCCTTCACAATCGCAATTGTGAAGGAGGTGGGACTGAGAGCAGGGACCCTCCAGAAGATCTTAATAACCTTGATGGTTCATAGGGGAGAATCCGTTCGGACAGGTAAATTGATTTATTTATTTCATATCAAAAGCATTGCATAAATTAGTATAAAACCAATAAAAATAGAAGGAGTGCAGGCAGCTAAATATCTTGTGACCAAAAATGGGCAACAGCAGTGGCATTGTCTGTATCCTCCAACAATTCTTCCTCTGTACATGAGGCAGGGCATAGTGAACAAGTATACAGATGTGGAGTTGTCTGTTCTGCTCCACAGTCACATAAGATGTGGGATTCTTTTAGGTAGTGCCATTTGGCCAGGTTGTCATTTGATCTGCCCACTCCTCCTCTGAGTCTGTTAAGGGTTCAGAGGCAGCCCTAGGTAATTTTCAACGGTAAGCAAACAGTATTTTGCCCCCCCTCCCCCAACCAATCACTGATATATATTTTCCATTCGTCGTGAGAGTTCTGTGTGCCATATTTGGTTCAATTCCATCATTGGTGGAGTTCAGAATGCTCTTTGATTGTAGGTGAACTATACATCCCAGTAGCTACAACTCTCATATGACAAGGTGTATTTTCCCCCAAGAGCGCCTCAAGAGCGCCCCTGGGCAAAATCAACTATACTGCAAATGCTTACTTTGCGTAATGGGTTGAGCCGCCCCTGTAAGGGTTATAATATGATATAATATAATATGATGAGAGATGGGCCAAAACTAACAAAATGAAGTTCAACAGTAACAAATGCAAGATACTCGCTTATCCAACCTTTGCTCATCTAACATTTTGCATTATCCAACAAAGTCTGCCACTCGGATCCACAGCTGTTTTAATACATTGTGATGCTTTGGTGCTAAATTCGTAAATACAGTAATTATTATATAATGTTACTGTGTATTGAACTGCTTTTTTGGTCCATTTGTTGTAAAATATGATGTTTTGGTGCTTAATGTGTAAAATCATAATGTAATTTGAAGTTTAATAGGCTTTTCCTTAATCCCTCCTTATTAGACAACATTTTCGCATATCCAACATTCTGCCGGCCTGTTTATGTTGGAGAGGTGAATTGTTGTTCATTCGTTCAGTCATCTCCGACTCTTCGTGACCTCATGGACCAGCCCACGCCCAAGCTCCCTGTCGGCCGTCACCACCCCCAGCTCCTTCAAGGTCAGTCCAGTCACTTCAAGGATGCCATCCATCCATCTTGCCCTTGGTCGGCCCCTCTTCCTTTTGCCTTCCACTTTCCCCAGCATAATTGTCTTCTCTAGGCTTTCCTGTCTCCTCATGATGTGGCCAAAGTACTTCAACTTTGTCTCTAGTATCCTTCACTCCAATCAGCAGTCGGGCTTTATTTCCTGGAGGATGGACTGGTTGGATCTTCTCGCAGTCCAAGGCACTGAGACTTTACTGTATTTCCAAGCATTTCTCCCTTTCCATTTATAAAATACTAGCTGTCCCCTGCCACGCGTTGCTGTGGCCCTGTCTGGTGATCTGGAAAATAAAGTAATGAGAAAGTGTTGGTTTCTAATATATGTAATTTTATATGCTTGTGTCGATGTAGAGATTGTCTGGTTGGCCTACTCTGGAGCATGCAACATAAAATTGTCCTTCTTTGGGGGTCCCTTTTAAATCTATGATACTATATCTGTGTGTGAGAGAGTCATATATCTCTCTATATATCTATGGCTGGATGGCTCTTTGTCAGGGGGGCATTGATTATGTTTTCTTGCCCTATTAAAGGAAGTTGGACTGGATGGCCTTAAGTATTTTCTGTTGGTCATGAGGGTTCTGTGTGGGAGGTTTTCCCAATTCTGTTATTAGTGGGGTTCAGAATGCTCTTTGATTGTAGGTGAACTATAAATCCCAGTAACTACAATTCCCAAATATCAAGGTCTATTTCCCCAAAACTCCATCTGTGTTCATATTTGGGCATATTGCAAATTCATGCCAAGTTTGGTCCAGATCCATCATTGTTTGAGTCCACAGTGCTCTCTAGGTGAACTACAGTTCCAGAATTCAAGGTCAATGCCCACCAAACCTTTTCAGTATTTTCTGGAGGTCACATCGGAGACCTGTGTGCCAAGTTTGTTTCAATTCCATTGTTGGTGGAGTTCAGAGTGTTCTTTGATAATAGGCGAACTATAAATTCCAACAACTACAACTCCCAAATGACAAAATCATAATTTTTGAGTGATAGTCACTTCTTGTGTTGTGAGACGTTTTGTTGCCAAATTTGGTGTGATTTCGTTCATTGGTTCTTTTGTTTTTAAGGTACTCATTATGCACAGAGCATTTATATATATAGATTAGGAAGGATGGTGTCCGTGCCTCTATGTCAGTCTTGTCTCATAAATCTCCCACACGTTTCTTCAACTATCAGCTTTCCAGATGAAATTATTTGTGGATTTCCTTTTCGGGGGGTCAAAAATGCACCCAAATAAAAAGATTACGATAACATACCAGAAGCCAAAAAAGGAGACGGCATTGACCTTATAATACTATGAGTCAAGTGGCTTTACTATGAGCTCTTCGTGGACTTTTTAAAGAGTCGTTTTATAACCGAGGCCAATTGTAAAGGGGTTTCCTTGCTGGTCGGAGTCATTGCACGGTATGGAAGCCTAAGCCAAGACGATATCCCTTCCACCCACCTCCTTAGCAAACTTGGCATCTCTATACATCCCGTGTTATAGGAAAGAGGGGGGGGGGGGGGAACCATCAAGCTTTCATAACCAGAATGCTCTTGAGGACAAGAATGAAAATGATACATGGTATGCTAGGGATACATGAAACCATGAAATAATAAATACTGGAACAGCTTTTTTTACCTTTTCTTTGGCTCCGACATCAACCTTATATTTTTACAAATGAAAGCCTGTTCAAACTCAAAATATGACGGGCTCCTGCCAAAGCAAAGATGGGGAAGTTCCGCAAAAAGGAGGGGGAGGCAGAGAAAAGGGTTAGATTATTAAAAACTCTGCCTCCCCGCCTCGAAACGTGGCTTACCGTTTTCCCCTTTTCTGCCCTTTGATACTCAGCACCGCACCCAGCCTGTTTCCGCTGAAACAGTGGCTTCCAAATTTTCATCTCCTTCAAAGAGCTACTTCCACATCTACTCACTAGATCTAGAAGTAGCTTGGGGACATTTACCAGGCCCCTTCTACACTACCATATAAAATCTGCTTGGAAATGGGTTATATAGCAGTGCTTGTTGTTGTTTATTCATTCGGTCGCTTCCAATTCTTTGTGACCTCCTGGACCAGCCCATGCCAGAGCTCACTGTCGACTGTCACCACCCCCAGCTTCTTCAAGGTCAAGCCAGTCCCTTCAAGGATAACATCCATCCATCTTGCCTGTGCTGGTACGGCTGTACCAGGAGCTCCAACTTTATTTGCTTTGCATTAAATGTTTGCTTGCAGTCCAAGGTTTCAGGGACTCTGCAGAAAGCTGGCTTCCTTTGGTTGCAGTCATAGGGCAAGTCATCATCGTTAAGTTTTGGTTCCACCACTTGCTCAGGGCAACTGGGAAGGGAAGGGAGCCATTTTTAGTTAGTCTCACCAAGGAAAACTAATGTACAAAACGTGTGCAAGCTTCCCCTGTACAAAAGCTTCAACCCTTAAGACCTTCCGGGGGAGAACAGTCTTAAGAGTCTCCAAAGATTTCCAGGAAAACAGCCCTAAAGACCAAAGAACTCCAGCTGGAGAACATCTAAGCCTTTACTGGTAGGTCCACTAGGCGTTCGAGAAGCAGTTCGAGCCAGTAGCAGAGCCCACATAAGTAAGGGTTAGATTACAGTCAGCCTGGGAGAAGTTAAAAAGGGGATTTTCCATTTAAAGTAAAGAAGAAGTTACTGAAGACAGTTGCCTGTCCTTTGTGGGCAAGATTAGGAAGCCACCAGTTGCATAAAGCCTGGAAGCATTTGTTTAACTTTCTGAAGACAAGAGAAGTTTCTGTTTGATTGTTCATTAATAAAAGACTTTTTTATACTTCACAAGCCATCTAAAGACTATGTGTGGTGGAAAACCACTGAGAACTTCTCTTTGGGCCCCCTTGCACGTCCTGTTCTAACAGTTTTCCTCTCCCCAAGAAATGGGGAGAGAAAAAACATTTGTCTGCCTCACACGAGGCAGGGAGGAGTTCTGGAGGAACCCTCCAGAACATCCGGGGGCGTGGCCTGCTAACACAGGCCAGGCCCTCCCAGGCTCATTCCACGCCTGGAAGTTGGGGAGAGAGGTCGCAGAGAAGAGCGAAGACAAGAAGCCTGAAGAGGTTCAACAAAGAAGAGAAGAAAAGAGGTTAAGGGGATAAGAAGAGCATCTACAGGTCTGTACAGGGGTCCTGGGGGAGGTAGGCTTCACCCACCCCCCACCCCTCCCGGACGAAGGCTGGGCCCTTCAGGGCCCTTCACAGAGGCCTTGGTTATGGCAAACAAGGGCCCACGTGGCCAGGGGCCTGGAGCTGGGCGGCTTGGCATGCGGCTAGCTCGCAGCGTCAATTTTGGGCGCCGTCCGGGCCGTTGATGGAGGCCATTGTGGGAGATGGGGCGGCCGCCATTTTAGGATAGGCCCAATTTCGTTTGCCACATGGGGCAAAATGAAAGTGAAAGTTATTTCAATTACTTTATTTTGGGCTGGATGCGTGTTATATGTAGTAGGTATGATGTTAAATATACACAGGTAATAGGGGAGTTATACCCTTGGCTACAGTGGTTGCTGACCTAAGGTCGATAGTTCTTATTTGGGAGCAGAGCGAGCTCCCGATGTTAGCCACAGCTCCCAAAAAATGGATCAGGGAGAGAGCTCCTGCTGTTAGATCCAGCTTCTGATACCAAAAAAAATGGATCAGGGAGAGAGCTCCTGCTGTTAGATCCAGCTTCTGATACCAAAAAAAAAAATTAAAATAAAATAAAATAAAAATTATTAGTTTAAATAGGATCAGAGGGGGAGCTCCTGCTGTTGATCCAGCTTCTGATACAAAAAAAATGGATCAGGGAGAGAGCTTCTGCTGTTAGATCCAGCTTTTGATACCAAATAAAATAAAATAAAAATTATTATTTTAAATAGGATCAGAGGGGGAGCTCCTGCTGTTTGATCCAGCTTCTGATACCAAAAAAAAAAAATTAATAATAATAATAATAAAATAAAATAAAAATTATTATTTTAAATAGGATCAGAGGGGGAGCTCCTGCTGTTTGATCCAGCTTCTGATACCTAAATAAATAAATAAATATTATTATTTTAAATAGGATCAGAGGGGGAGCTCCTGCTGTTAGATCCAGCTTCTGATACCAAAAAAATAAAAATAAATAAAAATTATTATTTTAAATAGGATCAGAGGGGGAGCTCCTGCTGTTTAATCCAGCTTCTGATACCAAAAAAAAAATGGATCAGGGAGAGAGCTCCTGCTGTTAGATCCAGCAATGAAGTCAAATGGGAAGGGATCAATAAGCCCTGTCGCGGGCCCTGGCCATAAGTATTGCAAGCTCCTGATGGGAGCCTTAAGTTATGTGACCTTCCAATGGTACAGTCTTTGCCAGTTGCTACAGGTGAGCTCCCTTGGTTAGCCCCAAATTAGGTTGGCCTTACAGTCGGCCTGTATACTCAAAAAGGAAAATGACTAGAGCAATAAGCCCAGTGGCAGGCCTGGGTTGGTATAGGGGGGCGAGCTCCCGCGGTTAGCCTCTACTTATGTAAACCTTATAGTGGGACTAATTGCAAATGTGATTAGATCAATAGGCCCCAACGATAGGCTCTGGCTACTGGGGTGCGGGTGAGCTCCGGTTGTCAGCCCCAACTTGTGATAACCTCACAGCAAGACTCAATGCAAATGGGAGTAGATCAATAGGCCCAATGGTAGGCTCCGGCTACTTGGGTGCGGGGCGAGCTCCTGATGTCAGCTCCAACTTGTGATAACCTCACAGCAAGACTCAATGCAAACGTGTTGCCCTATATGTTTAGATATATATAAGGGACAAAGTCTTCGTCAATTTGTTATACTGGTGCTATATACTTATTGACACAGTCACTGGTTATTTTCCTTTCAGGATGGCGCCGAAGAAGAATGTGGGCGGCCCTAAAGGATTACAGGGCCAAGGCCTTGTTTAAATATCAAAATCTAATATATGGGGCATATGTCAACTACACTGGTCAGGCGTGGCTTGTTTACGATAGCCGCTTTTGTTCTGAGGCTGCCACGATGCCTAACAAGCGATGGGACCTCATCGACAGTCAATTGTGGATGGAGGTAATGAATACAACCAGAGCAGTTTCTGGTGAGAAGGCCGATAGCGGCCATACTATACAAAACACTAAAGAGAGTCAGCCCTTTCGACAGGGAGGCCCAGCACAACAGCTGCAAAGACAAAAGGGTATGTGAAAGATCAATAGGCCCAGCGATAGGCGCTGATTACGTGGGTGTGGGGTGAGCTCCTGATGTTAGCTCCAGCTTGCGATAGCCTCACAGTGAGACTTAATGCAAATGTGAATAGATCAATAGGCACAGCGATAGGCTCTGATTACTTGGGTGTGGGGTGAGCTCCTGATGTCAGCCACAACTTGGGATAACCTCGCAGCAAGAAGCAATGCAAATGGGAGTTCATCAAGATGCCCGGTCTAGCCTTGGCTTCCCTTGCATGGCATTTTGAGAGCTCTGCCTTTAGGTAAAGCAAACACAAGTAAATAGCATATTAGTTGCTTGAACAGTGGGTCACTTGAAGGGCGAGCTTAGGGTGAGCCTCGGACTATTACGTTATAACTATATAAGAGTCGGTTAGGCACAGATTTAAGCAGTTATGCATTGCCCTATATATATAAGTGATAAAACATTGTCAATTTGTTTTACTGGCGCTTTATACTTGTCGGCCCAGGGAGCTTGCGCCCGCGATGACTGTAAATATCAGCACGCCTGTGCAATATGCCAGGGTAACCACGCAACCAATAGTTGTTACAAGGGAAAACCCACAAGAGGTGGGCCAAGAGGCGCCCAGTTCAGTAGAAGGAACCCAGGACAGGTTAATGTTCCAAAAGGGCCCCAGCCCGATCAAAGCGGGTCCGCTTAGTTGCTGGCTGGAAAGTTAGCCTTACAGAGCTGCAGCAAATTACTTGCGTTGCGGCTTTAGGAGGATTTTCAGATCCCGGCCCTTGAGCCATGTTCCCCACACATCATATTATGAATAGTTTTTATATCAGGCGGCGGCGTGGAATGCACGTTTTGCAGCTACGCGTGAGTGAATTGGTGACATTAGCCAATAACGATACCTCACACCGCGCATTTTTGGTTTCCGACATCAAAGTTTTTTAAGATAGTGTGGAAATCAGAACTAGAACTTCCAAAACAGACCAGAAGTTACATACGGTTGGTTTCAGCCTAGTTATCATTACCGTCACAGGCCACGCAGGGCTGGCACATAGAAGAAGGGTCCTGGTCTGCGGACAGTTATGTCTTCTGGGCAGTGAGAGAGGCCCACAAGACTGCCTATGGCCAGCACTTGGGTCTCTCTTCCACGGCAACGGTGGAATGGAGAGGCATGAGAAGCCTGCGTTGGGACGGTTTGTGCCCCTTTGTTGTTTGATGCCGGGAGTGGTTTTTCCTCCTGATGTGTTGGTTATCCACCTCGGTGGTAACGATGTGGGCCTGTTAGCAGGCAAAGCCCTCTTTTGGTAAGCACGGGCGGACATTCGAAGGATTTGTTGGTCATGGCCCAGGGTGCACGTCGTTTGGTCTGCTATCATACCTCGTTGCTAGTGGCTGGAAGGAGGCGACGTGGGAAGGCTCGAGAAAGCCAGAAAACGAGTGCACTGGGCCATGCGACTGTTCACGCAGGGCTGGCACATAGAAGAATGGTACTGGTCTGCGGACACAGTTATGTCTTCTGGGCAGTGAGAGAGGCCCACAGGACTGCCTATGGCCAGCACTTGGGTCTCTCTTCCACGGCAACGGTGGAATGGAGAGGCATGAGAAGCCTGCGTTGGGACGGTTTGTGCCCCCTTCGTTGTTTGATGCCGGGAGTGGTTTTTCCTCCTGATGTGTTGGTTATCCACCTCGGTGGTAACGATGTGGGCCTGTTAGCAGGCAAAGCCCTCTTTTGTAAGCACGGGCGGACATTCGAAGGATTTGTTGGTCATGGCCCAGGGTGCACGTCGTTTGGTCTGCTATCATACCTCGTTGCTAGTGGCTGGAAGGAGGCGACGTGGGAAGGCTCGAGAAAGCCAGAAAACGAGTGCACTGGGCCATGCGACTGTTCATGATCCAGCGGAGGGGTCATTACATTGAATACCCAAACATCACACGTGACGACGAGAGGTTGTATTGTGGTGATTGAGTACATCTTTCAGAATTGGGCAACCAACGATTTTCATTAGATTTACAGGAAGGTATTAGAGGGGTGTTAGAGGAATTGGTGGGGGATGGGGGCTAAATGGACATTTGCCCCCAATCCGTGGCGTAAATAGATAGGGAAATTCCTTTAGTCGGTGTGCACCTAGGGCACCCCTTTAAGGGGTGAAAGGCCCTTAAGTTAAACACTCACCTACAGTGTAAAGGGTGAGGTGTGTTAATGGCCTTTATTTGGAAGGAGTCTCGATACAAGAGCTCTGGAAGAGACTCCTCATTCCTTTCCCTTGATGGTGATACGGTTTGATTACCGAAAACCAGGTGCTTCGCCCGGAAATTGTTATTGTCGGGTAGTGATGCTACCTGGGTTAGGTTACACCAGTTCCTTACACCCTTGAGTTAAGTTAAGAAATTAAATAGGTAACGTTAAATAAAAGTTGCCCAATTTGAATCCAAAACATTGGTGTTGTGTCTTCTATTCTCGTGCGTTTCTTCGTGGGTTGGCAGACAACAGTTTTCCTCTCCCCAAGAAATGGGGAGAGAAAAAACATTTGTCTGCCTCACACGAGGCAGGGAGGAGTTCTGGAGGAACCCTCCAGAACATCCGGGGGCGTGGCCTGCTAACACAGGCCAGGCCCTCCCAGGCTCATTCCACGCCTGGAAGTTGGCCCACCACTCCCGCCCATTAACAGTATAATTTGCGGTTGCCTGCGGAGCCGGGTAGGAATTTTTTCCTCTTCTTGTTTTATAGGAGAGGTTTTTTGCCTACCCTATACTGTTTAGGGGCTAGATAGAGGAAGTGGGCTACGCGTTAAATAGGCCAGGCTTAAATAGATAGGGAAATTCCTTTAGTCGGTGTGCACCTAGGGCACCCCTTTAAGGGGTGAAAGGCCCTTAAGTTAAACACTCACCTACAGTGTAAAGGGTGAGGTGTGTTAATGGCCTTTATTTGGAAGGAGTCTCGATACAAGAGCTCTGGAAGAGACTCCTCATTCCTTTCCCTTGATGGTGATACGGTTTGATTACCGAAAACCAGGTGCTTCGCCCGGAAATTGTTATTGTCGGGTAGTGATGCTACCTGGGTTAGGTTACACCAGTTCCTTACACCCTTGAGTTAAGTTAAGAAATTAAATAGGTAACGTTAAATAAAAGTTGCCCAATTTGAATCCAAAACATTGGTGTTGTGTCTTCTATTCTCGTGCGTTTCTTCGTGGGTTGGCAGACAAAGGAAATTCTTTACAGGCCCAGCGCACAACAGAACATTGCCCTTGGTCAGCCCCTCTTCCTTTTTCCTTCCATTTTCCCCAGCATCATTGTCTTCTCCAAGCTTTCCTGTCTCCTCATGATGTGGCCAAAGTACTTTATCTTTGCCTCTAGTATCCTTCCCTCCAGTGAGCAGTCGGGCTTTATTTCCTGAAGTATGGACTGGTTGGATCTTCTCGCGGTCCAAGACACTCTCAGAATTTTCCTCCAGCACCACAGTTCAAAAGCATCTAACTTCCTTTGCTCAACCTTCTGTATGTTCTAGCTCTCACATCCATAGGTTACAACAGGGAATACCATTGCTTTAACTAAGCAGACCTTCGTTGCAAGTGTGATGTCTCTACACTATTTTATTGAGATTGTTCATTGCTCTCCTCCCAAGAAGGAAACGTCTTCTGATTTTCTAGCTGCAGTCTGCCTAGATATACAAAGTCTGTCACTGCCTCCACGTTTTCTCCCTCTATTTGACACTTATCAATCAGTCTGGTTACGATCATCTTGGATTTTTTTATGTTTAACTGCAACCCAGCTTTTGCCATTTCTTCTTTCACCTTAGTTATCAGGTTCCTCGGCTCTTCCTTGCTTTCACAACCAGACACAGTGAAGACATCTGTCCTTGTGCTGTGCTACTCTGCTGCTGAGTATGCATGCCCAGTGTGGAACACATCTCACCACGCTAAAATAGTAGATGTGGCTCTTAATGGAACATGCCGCATCATCACTGGGTGTCTGCGCCCTACACCACTGGAGAAACTACACTGTTTAGCCGGTATCGCATCACCTGACATCCGCCGGGAAGTAGCAGCCAATAGTGAAAGGACCAAGGCAGTGACATCTCCAGCTCATCCCCTGTTTGGGTATCAGCCAGCACGTCAATGACTTAAATCAAGAAATAGTTTTCTAAGATCTACAGAGACACTCACTGGAACACCCCAGCAAGTGAGAGTCCAAAGGTGGCAGGCTCAAACCCAGAACCTTAACCAATGGCTGATACCAAATGAGAGACTCCCCCCTGGGCACAAAGAGGACTGGGTGACTTGTGAGGCGCTGAACAGACTGCGCTCTGGCACCATGAGATGCAGAAATCTTAAGAAATGGGGCTACAAAGTGTTCATTTTTGTAACTTTTTCTGGCTTGTTTATCCCACCAGTTCTTTGTTGCAGGCAGATGGTATTTGTGGCACAAGTTCCAATGAATCATCTGAGCAACGGTGTTGTGCCTCTGCTTGTAGTCTGTCTGTGCAATCTTCTTGCAGCAGCTGAGAATGTGATCTATTGTTTCATCTGCTTCCTTGCAGAGTCTACATTTGGGATCTGTCGCCAACTTTTCAATTCTTATTTTCTATTATTATTATTATTATTATTATTATTATTATTATTATTTTCTGTCTTTATCCTATATTCAAGATGATGAAACTAGATATCCCCAATGGCAAGGATGGTTATGAAAAAGGTGAGACGGAGGCAGTGATGACAATAAGGGAAGGGAGGGAAAAAAAGAAGCAGCTCAGCAGACTCGGAAATCTATAGAGCAGGAATTAAATGCTATAATCAGATTGTTTGTGTAGTCATTTACCATCTCATTTTCTTGCTGCGCAAGCAGAGGGACGACTGGAGACAGGCCATCTCGGAGAGTAACAAAGTGCGCCAATAACAAACATGGGATTAAAGGAATATTGATGGCCCGTGACAAGCGGCTTCCTGAGAAATGTCTCTCGGTCAAACAGCAGCAATCATTAAATATATGAGGGTCAGTCAATTTAATCTGCTCTTTCATATATATATATATATATATATATATATATATATATGGATTGATTAGTTTAGTGAAAAGATAACAGAGCTTGGAGACCATTAATGGTTCGTCTCCTGGAGCTCTTCCGGAAGTGAAAATGTTGGCCGATGTTTGTTTGTTTGTTTATTGTCCTTTCAAGGGAAGATTTTCTGATTTGAACTGGATTATCTTAGTCTACACTGCCACAGAATCCAGTAAAAAGCATATATTCTGGATTTTATACAGCTGTGTAGAAGGGGCCTCATACTCTGGTTCTATTCCATGTGAGATCAGTAATATTATCCAGGCCTTTGAGTGCTTAAAGCAGTGTTTCTCAAGCTTTTTAATGCAGTGACCCCTTAATACATTTACTCCTGTTGTGGTGACCCCCAACTATAAAATTATTTTCGTTGCTACTTCATAACTATAATTTTGCTACTGTTATGAATCATAATGTAAATATCTGATATGCAGGATGTATTTTCATTCACTGGACCAAATTTGGCACAAATACCCAATATGCCCAAATTTGAATATTGGTGGAGTTTGGGGAAAATATGCCTTGACATTTTGGAGTTGTAGTTACTAGGATTTACAGTTCACCTACAATCAAAGAGCATTCTGATCTCCACCAATTGAATTGAATCAAACTTGGCACAAAGGTTGGGGAGGGGGATTGATTTTGTCATTTGGGAGTTGCTGGGATTTATAGTTCACCTACAATCAAAGAGCATTCTGAACTCCTCCAATGATGGAACTGAACTAAACATAGCACCAGAACTCCCATGAGCAAGAGAAAATACTGGAGGGGTTTGGTGAGCATTGGCCTTGAGTTTTGGAGTTGTAGTTCACTTACATCCAGTGAGTACTGTAGACTCAAACAATGATGGATCTGGATCAAACTTGGCACAAATATTCAATATGGCCAAAAGTTTGGGGAAAACAGACCTTGACATTTGACAGTTGTAGTTGCTGGGATTTATAATTCACCTACAATCAAAGAGCATTCTAAAACCCACAAATGACAGAATTGGGCCAAACTTGGCACACAGAACTCCCGTGATCAATAGAAAATATTGAAAGGGTTTGGTGGGCATTGACGTTCAGTTTTGGATTTGTTCACCTACATCCGGAGAGTATTGTGGACTCAAACAGTGATGGATCTGGATCAAACTTGGCACGAATACTCAATATGGCCAAATGTGAACACTGGTGAAGTTTGTGGAAAATAGACCTTGACATTTGGGAGTTGTAGTTGCTGGGATTTATAGTTCACCTACAATCAAAGAGCATTCTAAAACCCACAAATGACAGAATTGGGCCAAACTTGGCACACAGAACTCCCGTGATCAATAGAAAATATTGAAAGGGTTTGGTGGGCATTGACGTTCAGTTTTGGATTTGTTCACCTACATCCGGAGAGTATTGTGGACTCAAACAGTGATGGATCTGGATCAAACTTGGCACGAATACTCAATATGGCCAAATGTGAACACTGGTGAAGTTTGGGGAAAATAGACCTTGACATTTGGGAGTTGTAGTTGCTGGGATTTATAGTTCACCTACAATCAAAGAGCATTCTGAACCCCACCAATGATAGAATTGGGCCAAACTCCCCACACAGAAGCCCCATACCTTGATGGGAATCTCTGGCGCGAGCCTCCCTCCCTCCTCGCATGCTCTCCCTCACCCACACATATGTACCATGCTGCCATGTGCCAAACACGCCTGTTCTCTCCTCCTCACTTGGAGTCTCAGAAGCAGCCTTCCCTTTGGCTGAGAGGCTGGCCAATCACAGCGGACAAGGGCTTTTGGTGGGAGGAATCACCGTCTGTTTCCAAAAAGGAAGAGATGGACAGGTGGAGATATCTTCAACCTTCTCTGCCAAAGAGGTTCCTAAAACCATCAGAAATATGTGTTTTCTGATGGTCTTTGGTGACTCTGCTGGTACGGCTGTACCAGGAGCTCCAACTTTATTTGCTTTGTATCGAGTGTTTGCTTGCACTCCAGGGTTTCAGAGGTTCTGCAGAAAGGTGGCTTCCTTTGATTGCAGTCGTAGCGCAAGTCACCTGTCCATCATTGTTAAGTTTTGTTTCCGCCCCTTGCTCAGGGCAATTGGAAAGGGAAGGGAGCCATTTTTTACTTAGTCTCAGTAAGGAAAGCTAATGTACAGGACTTGTTTAAGCTTCTCCTGTACAAAAGCTTCAACCTTTAAGACTTTCCGGGGGAGAACAGTCTTAAGAGTCTCCAAAGATTTCCAGGTAAACAGCCCTAAAGACCAAAGAACTCCAGCTGGAGAATCTACTAGCCTTACTGGTAGGTCCACTCGGCGTTCGAGACGCAATTCGACCCAGTAGCAGAGCCCACATCACTAAGAATTAGATTACAGTCAGCCTGGGAAAAGTTAAAAAAGGGGTTTTTCCTTTAAAGCAAAGAATTAGTTATTGAAGACAATTGCCTGTCCTTCGTGGGCAAGATTAGGAAGCCACCAGTTGCATAAAAGCCTGGAATCATTTGTTTAACTTTCTGAAGACAAAAGAAGTTTCTGTTTGATTGTTTATTAATAAAGGACTTTGTTAAACTCCACAAGCCATCTAAAGATCATTTGTGGTGGAAAACCTCTGAGAACTTCTCTTCAGGGGGGGGGGGCTGGCTTCCCGCTGGGCTCAAGTCACACGTCCTGTTTAAAGGCAATTATTTACAGGCCCAGCGCACGACAGAACAGTGACCCCTCTGAAACCCTTTCACAGCCCCCCAGGGGTCCCGACCCCCAGGTTGAGAAACCCTGGCTTAAAGGATTCTGCTAGGAATCCCCATGTATAGAACCAAGTGTGTATCTATACTGTGGAAACAATGCAGTTTGATGCCACTACCATTTAAACAGCAGCGGGTCAATGTTATAAAAGGATGGGAGTTGTAGTTTGACGAGATCTTTAGCCTTCTCTGTTAGAAAGTGCTAATGACTCATCAAACTACAACTCTTAAGATTCCGTAGCATTGAGTCATGGCAGTTAAGGTGGTTTCGAACTGCATTAATTGTTACAGTGTAGGTTCAGCCCATGTTTGCGTTGTTGAAACAGAGCCATCAATTCTTTTTCAATTACAGGTTTTTCATATTTAACAGCTGTAATGTGTTCCTCTGGGAACAGAGAAACCTAATGAATATTTAAAATGTAAAGCAAGTAATTTTCCAAAATTCAGACATCTAAATAGTGTAGCAAATAAATTACTTGATTGAAGGAGAAAGTAAAATACACATTTGTCATATCTTTTCACCCAAAAGAGTCAGTCCTTTGTCTCCATCCATTCTTTTCTAATATTCTAGACTGTGGGAACTAGAAATCCCTCTAGAGAAAACAGTGATATGGGGCTTGCTCCAGTTCTGTGCCAAACAATATCCTCCTTGTCTCGTTTGTGCTGAATTGATGCAAACTGACAGAGTGGGAAGTATGATATATTAATTCTCACCCTGCGTGTGGCTGTCAATGCAAATTATGCGTGAGTTAATAAACTGTAATTCTCATTCTGGAAAGAAGGCTTCCTTAAAGATGATCGCATTTAATTATGAAATATTATTCTTTGGGAAAATATTTATCCACATTAATGAAAAGCTGTTGCTCGTAAATTGAAGTGCGGAGTAATCCGCCTCTTCTTCGCTGCTGCGTCTCAATGTGTTCACAAGAGTCGGAGGCTGTTTGGTTTGAGATTAACCACTTTGCTAAAGGAAACCAGAGGTTCGGAAATGAGCCAGGGTGGGATAGCATTTTGAGTGTTGGACTAGGATTCAGGGGGCCCTTCAACACTGCCATATAAAATCCAGATTATCTGCTTTGAACTGGATTATATGGTAGTGTAGACTCATATAATCCATTTTTGTGTGCCAGGAGCGACTTGAGAAACTGCAAGTCACTTCTGATGTGAGAGAACTGGCTGTCTGCAAGGATGTTGCCCAGGGGCTGTTTTACCGTCCTGTGGAAGGCTTCAGGACCTGCCTACCTTCACGATCACATCTTTCCTTACGAACCTGCATGATCACGAAGATCTCTGGAGAGGCTCTTCTCTTGCTCCCACTACCGTCACCAGTATGGTTGATGGGGGCAAGAGATAGGACCTTTATGCCGTCGCACCTGAGGGCTATAACTCTTAGTGAAAGAGACATAGACATGACATCTTTCCCCCAGGGGATTGCTTCTTGCCTTCCTTTAAAGAACTGGAACTCCCAAGGACTCAAAATAGGTTTTATTGTTCACAAAGAGTTATCCCTTTAAGGCAATAAGCTGGAAGTTTCAAAGGGGGTAAAGGAAATATACATTACAGTCTCTGGTTGTCTTGGGTCCCAGTAGATTTCGCAGCTGAGAAGCTTTTCAAGGTTCCCTCTTTTCTCAATGGCTGTGAAGGTCGGAACATTCACAGCCCCAATCCAAATGGCCTATATTTGAAGACACGAAGCCTTCCTCTAGTGCCACAGGACCGTTTGAAGACGCTTGGGTCTCTTCAACGTTGTCCAGGGCAATCTGGGCATGAAGTATAAGTCCCAAGGATAAAAACCTTAGAATTGGTGAAGAGAGGTAACTTAATTAAGGGCTTTAGAGCCAAGTCTCTTTCTCACATCTATCTTATAGAAAGTTTGATGGTGAAATGGAAAGGGAAAAGCTCTGCCCTCCTCCAGGAAGAGGTGGAGCCAAGCAATTGAGCTGAGGAACCAATATAACTGGTGCAAACAACACTGATTGACAGCTATAAATAACCAATCAATTCAACTATACATTTACAAACTAGGCAAATTTGGGCATGTTATACAGTTTAAACCTTTGCACTTTAAAGTTCTACACACAGGTGGCGCCACTCGCGACGTCACAGCCTTCTTGGTGGTGATTAGGCTAGCACCCACTCTGTTAATCTTCCACAAAGATCTAAAAATGTGGATGTTTGGCTGTGCTTTTGATTAGACAACCCACCCCCCCCCCCCCAGATAATCTTGGCCTCAACCAGGACCCAAAATCTCATGATAGTTGCACTTATATTCTGTTATAAGGTTGTTGTTTTATTCTGTTTCATACTGTTGTTTTCGTATTTTTGTGTGTTATATTTTAACTATGTTTGTTCGGGCTCATCCCCATGTAAGCTGCATCAAGTCTCTCCGGGGAGATGGATATGGGGTATAAAAATAAAGTTATTATTGTTGTTGTTGTTGTTGTTACTATTATTTATTGTAAGGCTTCTCTCATGTCTCTACATGTGAAGCTGGAGCTGACAGACAGGACCTCATCCTGCTCCCCGGATTGTAACTGCCAACCTTTCAGTCAGCAGTCGTGCTGGCACATTGTGCCACGAGGGGCTCCATATAATCCGGTTCAAAGCAAATGATGTGGATTGCTTTGATAATCTGGTGATCTAGCCTTATAAAGTCCTACAATAGGGTAAAGCATAGTTTGGACACAACTTGAAGGCACATAATTATAGCAACCATTGTTGATGAAAGCCATAAGGATACTATCTCATAGGGTTTTTTTATGGTTTAAGGAAGATATATCCTCTTCACACAGGCTCTTCAGCTTTGAACTGGATTATATAATAATAATAATAATAATAATAATAATAATAATAATAATAACAACAACAACAACAACAACAATTTATTTGTACCCCGCTACCATCTCCCCAAGGGACTCGGTGCGGCTTACATGAGGCCGAGCCCAAACACAACAGTACAAGCAATAATAACAACAATACAAGCAATTAAAACACATAGACAATAAGATAAACAACATTATCAATAAAACAACACATAATTAAAAACAGTGGGAAGGCCAAATGTTAAGTTAAAAATGGAAATAATGGTGGGATATGGCAACGTAGACACATATACCGTATATACTCGAGTATAAACCAACCCAAATATAAGTCAAGGCACAACATAACAAACTGGGGAAACTTACTGACTTGAGTATCAGCCCCAAGACTCACACTTGAGTATAAGCCGAGGAGGGCTTTTTCAGCTCCATAAAAGGGCTGAAAAACTAGACTTATACTTGAGTATATATAGTAATCTGGTTCAAAGCAGATAACGTGGATTATCTAATTTGATAATCTGGATTATATGGCAGTGTAGAAGGGGATTTTGAGTGATTGTAGCTTGGCACCACTTTAACCGTTATAGCTCAATGCAATGGAATCATGGCAACTGTTGTTTTGCAAGGTCTTCAGCCTTCTCTGCCAAAGGCTGATGATCCCTCACCAAACTACAACTTCTGGGATTCAGTAACATTGAGCCAAGTGGTGTCAAACTGCATTCATTCTCCAGTGTAGATGGATCCTTGGAGAAAAGGCAGGGCAGAAGTGTTGCAAGTGAAGCTCTCCTCCCTCCTCTTGTTTCTCTGTCTGTTGTCATCACTGATATCGAAGGGGCAGGTAAAAAAGTCAACTTATATTGAGGCCACCTGCAGCCAAGCTGTTCCAGCGCACACCTGTGGAGAGACAGAAAGAGAGAGAGAAACGGTCTAAAAAGGGTCAAAAGATCGCTTTGATTGTAAACTCCCAATTCGACATAACAAATAAAGTCTGGTGGGAATATCAAGGCGCTTCCACGCAAAGGCGGGAGAGAGGAGAGGAAAGAAAGATTTTGTAAGCAATCAGGTAATACAATCTCGGCCGCGACATTAAAACATACTGGTTCCTGGACTTGTCTGAAACAGATTGTGAGCGCTTAGGTTACCAGGTATCATGTGTTAGGCTCAGGTAGGGAAAGGAGAAACAATTGCTCTTGAGGGAAAAAAAGTATTTTCTCTTCCCTTAAAAGCCTCAATTGTTTTTCTTGAAAAGGGAGAAAACATGAAGCTTTTTCTTTCCAAAACGTATCTGTGTGCCCATAAAATAAAGCAAAATCTTGCTCCTAATGAAATGGACAAGTGGGTGAAAATGGTCAACAAACAAACAAGCAGTCTGGGTGTCCTCCTGGACTCATCACTTACGCTTGAAGCTCAGGCGTCGGCGGTGGCCGAGACAATTAAGACTCATGCGCCAACTGTGAACGTACCTTGTGAAGTCGGATCTGGCCAGGGTAGTCCATGCCTTTGTCACCTCCAGATTGGATTACTGTAATGCACTCTACGTGGGGCTGCCCTTGAAAATGGCCCGGAAATTTCAATTGGTACAACAGGCGGCAGCCAGGTTACTAACCAGTGCTTCTTAAGGGAGCGGTCAACCCTTCTGTTTAAGGAGCTCCACTGGCTGCCATTCATTTTCTGGTCCCAATTCAAGGTGCAGGTTCTTACCTACAAAGCCCTGAATGGTTTGGGACCCACCTACCTGCATGACCGCATTTCTGTGTATGAACCCACACGATCTCTTCGATCATCTGGAGAGGTCCTCTCATGCTCCCACCTGTATCACAGGCACGATGGGTGGGGATAAGGGAGAGGGCCTTCTCGGTGGTGGCCTCTCGACTCTGGAACTCACTCCCCAAGGACATCAGGCAAAAACATTGTTTGTGTGCCAGAAACGTTATGAAACATGTGGAGGGCACATTTTTACTGGCCAGGACAAAGCTGTGGCCCTCTAGTCAATGTTGTGCATCTTTTCACAAGAAGAGAAATCAGGAACAGCCATGTATAATCCAGGAAAAACACCCTGTTTTTTGATGCCACAAGTACACAACCCAATCTGTCTGGACAGATGATCAGGCAGCCAGGCTCTAAAACGTGTCAATAATGGTGTCTCTTCCAAATCTATGATTTGATGATTTTATGACAAAGTTCTGTTTCTGACTTGAACGTGTGTGTTCCTGATTGATTGTGCAGTGGATATTTTGCCATTTTATGAAAGGCTTCTCTCATGTCCCTGGATGGGGAGCTGGAGCTGACAGAGAGAGCTCAACCCACTCTCTCTAGATTTGAACTGCTGACCTATCAGTTAGTAGTACTGTCGGCACAAGGATTTTATCCATTGCACCACCAGAGGATCCACAAAACGGACTAGCCTATCAAGTACACAACCAAATCTGTCTGGACAGATGGCTCTAAAAAGTGTCAATAATGACAAAGTTCTGTTCCTGGCTTGAAAGTGTGTGTTCCTGTTTGATTGTGCAGTTCTGACTTGGGCAGAAGTGGTCCTACCCTGTAAATTTTGTTTGTGTGGCAAATACTTCATGAAACGTTTGGAAGGCACAGTTTATCTGGCCAAGACAAAGGGTTCAACTTTTGCAGTGATACACTCCAATGATATCTACATTTTGAGGGGTTTAAAAAATGCCAGAAGTCCCGCAATGGCCATCTTGGGAGCTTCTAAATCTCACAACAAAGCATCAAGTCTAGACAACAGAGGCAGAAATCCTGAGACCAACAATTCTGTGTGTGGACTCTTCTGATGTCCCAGGATTTATTTTATTTTTTTGCCCCTGTTCAAATCTCTGCTCAGTCATGAAAAAACATTGGGTGAGAATGGCCAAGACAACCAAAGAAAAGGAAGTCTAATTAATTGAATTAATCGCAATCTTAACTCTCTTTTATTTAAATTAGGCGCTAACACTCCTAAGAAGCAGCCGCTGCCAGCTCAGAACAGATGGGACTAGGGATCAGCTCCAAATATGTAAGCCTCTCCTTAGTTCCCCCTGTAGCATGACCACCAAATAAGATGCAAATCTGTGAAGCCGAAAAGTCTTCCCCTAAGTTAATAAAATGTGTCAGCTTCCATCACGGCTGGTGCAAAGAGAGTGCCCAGGTGTGCCTATTCGGCTCAGGAAACTGTGCGGCAGCTTTATAATAGAAAGCCTGTGGGTTACGGCAGCCCTCCTTCTTTCCCCATCAATTGACATCAAGCGCGGTTAGTCCTTTGCACTGCTCTGAAAGTAGTGACATTTTGCAGCACTGCAGGTTCTTCTGTGTGTGGTCAAAGGGGTGCCAAAGCAAGGTCTGCATAGCCACCCTTCTCACCCCGAAGGGGACTCAGAGCAGCTTACAAGATACACATACATACACACGCATACAATATATTATATTATCAGCATAGTACAATATCAGTGTTATATATTACTAGCTGCCCCCTGCCACGCGTTGCTGTGGCCCAGTCTGTTGATCTGGAAAATAAAGTAATGAGAAAGTGTTGGTTTCTGATATATGTAATTTCTTTATGCTTATGGTTAAACAGTATTTCTTGTTGTTTCTTTGTCAGTGTTGATGTGGAGAGTGTCTGGTTTGCCTACTCTGGTAGATGCAACATATAATTGTCCTTTTTTTAGGGGTCCCTTTCAAATCTATGATACTATATCTGTCATATACATATGTGTGTGAATCATATATATCTATCTATATCTATGGCTGGATGGCTCTTTGTCAGGAGGACTTTGATTATGTTTTCTTGCCCTGCTGAAGGGAGTTGGACTGGATGGCCTTAAGTATTTTCTGTTGGTCATAGGGGTTCTGTGTTGAAGTTTGGCCCAATTCCATCATTGGTAGGGTTCAGAATGCTCTTTGATTGTAGGTAAACTATAAATCCCAGTAACTACAAGTACCAGATGTTAAGGTCTATTTCTCCCAAACTCCATCTGTGTTCATATTTGGGCGTATGGAGAATTCATGCCAAATTTGGTCCCGATCCTTCATTGTTTGAGTCCACAGTGCTCTCTTAATGTAAGTGAACTACAGCTCCCAAACTCAAGGTCCATGCCCACCAAACCCTTCCTATATTTTCTGTTGGTCATGGGAGTCCTGTGTTGGTTTCTGATATATGTAATTTCTTTATGCTTATGGGTAAACAGTTTCTTGCTGTTTCTTTGTCAGTGTTGAAGTGGAGAGTGTCTGGTTTGCCCACCCTGGAACATGCAACATATCATTGTCCTTCTTTAAGGGTCCCTTTCAAATCTATGATACCATATCTGTGTATGTGTGAATCATATCTATCTATCTATCTTGATGGCTGGGTGGCTCTTTGTCAGGAGGACTTTGACTACGTTTTCTTGCCCTGATGAAGGGAGTTGGAGTGGATGGGGACATGAGAGAATCCTCCCACAAGTATGGTAAAACATCAAACACATGGACGTCACCTGCAGAAGTCCTTGCAGAAGGCCAATTCTCTCACACCAGAAGTGATTTGCAGTTTCTCAAGTCGCTCCTGGCACATATTATTTTTAAGAAAAAGTGACTGTTTGCAATACTATTTTCAATGGAAACCTTCTGGGTTTTGTCATTGCATCGCAGTTTCAAACAGGAGGGTTAGAAATGCTGTGAGGGGACGGGTGATCCATAATATTTATTTCAACGACTGCTCCAAATCTCTTTAAACATCATACGAACACGGCTCATTAAACGGCAACAGGCCTGAAATTGCGTTATAAAACCGCAAAAACAAAAAATCAATACATCTGCTGGGAAAGGAGGTAATGAAATATATCGGATGGGCCGGAGGAAGGCGGGGGGGAAAGCGGTATGAATCATAAGAATATTCCGGTGGATTGCGCTTCACATTCCGTTGCTTAACCGTCTGGCGATTTCGGAAGGTCTGCAGCCTGGAAGGGTGCTCCGTCTAAGAAGAATTCCCCAACTCACAACATTTAACTTCCTTCTATAAATAACATCAACAGGAGCATGGGGCGGGAGGGAGAGCAAAGGAGATCAATTCAACACATATTTGCTCTCCAAGATTTAGCTGCTGTGTTACTTCAAAGGCGAATCAATACGCCGGTCCATAAGAGCCCAGTGGAAAGCGACGGCATTACGGTGATGGCTCGCCGTAGGTTTATTACTGGACTAAAAGCATGTCGCCATTCCTAATGTGAAATCAAGATTAATATCAGGAGCTGGCAATTCAGACACTATTCCGTCAGTTGCTTCTTTCCTCTCTTTTTTGGTGAAAGAACTCAATTTTTCCCCTCCATTTTTGACCACTATCTCAGTCATAGTGAACATTTCAGGAAAATAAACATAAATCTTAAAAATTCTATTTCTAAGTTCTAAGAAATGTGTGAGGTGAGATTGACATCTCTGTCTGAGAGTCTCGCTTATCCAACCTTCGCTCATCCAACATTCTGTATTGAGTTGTTGTAGGTTTTTTCGGGCTATATGTCCATGTTCTAGAGGCATTTTCTCCTGACGTTTCGCCTGCATCTATGGCAAGCATCCTCAGAGGTAGTGAAGTCTGTTGGAACTAGGAAAATGGGTTTATATATCTGTGGAATCAGCCATTGGTTGAGGTGCTGGGTTTGAGCCTGCCACTTTTGGACTCTCTCTTGCTGAGGTGTTCCAGCGAGTGTCTCTGTAGATCTTAGAAAACTATTTCTTGATTTAAGTCGTTGACATGCTGGCTGATACCCAAACAAGGGATGAGCTGGAGATGTCTCTGCCTTGGTCCTTTCACTATTGGCTGCTACTTCCCGGAGGATGTCAGGTGGTGCAATACCGGCTAAGCAGTGTAATTTCTCCAGTGGTGTAGGATGCAGACACCCCGTGATAATGCTGCATGTCTCATTAAGAGCCACATCCACTGTTTTAGCGTGGTGAGATGTGTTCCACACTGGGCATGCGTACTCAGCAGCAGAGTAGCATTGCGCAAGGGCAGATGTCTTCACTGTGTCTGTTTGTATCTTCAGGAAAGGCAAAAGTTGCACATTGCAAGTGCTGAACCTGACTCAGCACATAGAAGATGGCTTTGAAAGGCAGCAGATCACAGGAGCTGTCTTCATAGACCTGTCAGCAGCTTATGATTCTGTGAACCACCTCCTTCTCCTGAGAAAAATGCATAATATCACAAAGGACTACCACCTCGCCCGCCTCATAGGAAATCTGCTACAAAACAGGAGCTTCTTTGTTGAATTCCACGGCCAGAGAAGTAGATGGCGGAAACAGAACAATGGCCTGCCTCAGGGGAGCGTGCTTGCTCCATCCATGTTCAACTTTTACACAAATGACCAGCCACTGCCAGAAGGGACAGAGAGCTTCATCTATGCTGATGATCGTGCCATTACTGCTCAAGCAGGGAGCTTTGAGATGGTTGGACAGAAGCTCTCCAATGCTCTGGGTGCTCTTACTGCCTATTACAGGGGAAACCAGCTCCTGACATGAAAAAAAAAGTTTACACACACATTTTATTTTTTTAAGAAAAAGTGACTGTGCCAAATTGGGTCCAGTATTTATTTTTTTGTCGTGTCAGGGCAACCAGTCAATTGTATTACATTTCTAACAAACAAAACAAACAAACAGACAAAACACAAAATTTGCAAGTTTGGTAGTTGATTAAATGTCCTTTGACATTTATCTGGCCACTTGGAGTGCCTCTGGTGTTGCTGCAAAAAGGTTCTTGCATGTGTATGTGGCAGGGCTCAGGGTGCATTGCAGCAGGTGGTCAGTGGTTTGCTCTTCTCCATACTCGCATGTCGTGGATTCCACTTTGTGGCCCCATTTCTTGAGGTTGGCTCTGCATCTCGTGGTGCCAGAGCGCGGTCTGTTCAGCGCCTTCCAAGTCACCCAGTTTTCTGTGTGCCCAGGGAGAGTCTCTCATTTGGTGTCAGTCATTGGTTGAGGTTCTGGGTTTGAGCCTGCCACTTTTGGACTCTTGCTTGCTGAGGTGTTCCAGCAAGTGTCTCTGTTGATCTTAGAAATAGGGTCCAGTGAATGAAAATACATCCTGCATATCAGATGTTACGATGCATAACAGTAGTAAAATTAAGTTATGAAGTAGCAATGAAAATAATTTTATGGTTGGGGATCAACACAACATGAACAACTGTATTAAGGGGTCGGGGCATTAGGAAGGTTGAGAAACACTGTGATAAACAAACAAACAGTAGTACTAAACAAATACTAGGAAAACTACTAAACAAACTCCCCAACATATTTTTTCAAAAACCTCTGAGCATTTCCATGGATGCTTGCTACTGTTTTGCTCTGCAGCCGAGATGCTTTTAAAAGCTTTCAGGTAACATGGGCCCTTCCCCCTCCTTTAGCCAATGCTTTTTGCCTTTATTTTATCCATTTGACAAACGCAGATTGATTTATCCCCCTGTTTAAATGCCTTCGAAGGCTCCATGGCCCGTTTTGTTTGCTTTCTTCTTTGCGCTCTGGCTTTTATTGATGGTGCCAGCACGAATATGTACAGCTCCAGGGAGAGAAGGTTGGGTTAATTACTGCTTTGACAAACCCAACCGAGAGAGCGGAGCCCATTGTTGCGCATAGGTCACCCAGGAATAGTGCGCGGTCCCCACGCTGTGGGTGAAAATCTGGCATGGTTTCTAAAAGGGCAAAACCCTCTCTTCTGGTTGGGAGAAGAGAAGAATGCTACCGCTCCCTTCAGTAAAGGAAACATATACACAAAACAGAACTTTCAGCCAAACAGAACGAAACAGAGCACTGAAATGTAAGCCTCATAAGATCTAGAAACTTTGAGTGTTCACACATGCTCATTCCACACTACTACTTAGATATCCTCTCTCTTCCACATCATTGACTATCTATATCAGTGGTTCTCAACCTCCCTAATGCCGTGACCCCTTAATACAGTCCCTCATGTTGTGGTGACCTCCAACCATAACACTGTTTTTGTTGCTACTTCATAACAGTCATTTTACTACTGTTATAAATCATAATGTAAATATCAGATATGCAAGATGTATTTTCATTCGCTGGACCAAACTGGGCACAAATACCCAATGCACCCACATGTAAATGCTAGTGGGGTTGGGGGAGGATTGATTTTGTAATTTGGGAGTTGTAGTTGCTGGGATTTATAGTTCACCTATAATCAAAGAGCATTCTGAACTCCACCAGCGATTGATTTGAACCTAATTTGCCACACAGAACTCCCATGACCAACAGACTACCTGACTTGGCCACGGTAGTCCACGCTCTGGTTACATCCCCCTTGACTACTGCAACGCTCTCTACGTGGGGTTGCCTTTGAAGATGGCCCGGAAGCTCCAATTAGTCCAACGGGCGGCAGCCATGGTATTAACAGGAGCAGGGCGCAGGGAGCATACAACTCCTCTGCTGTACCAGCTCCACTGGCTACCGATTAGCTACCAAGCCCAATTCAAAGTGCTGGCTTTGACCTTTAAAGCCCTAAACGGTTCTGGCCCTACATACCTATCCGAACGTATCTCGACCTATCAGCCCACCAGGACCCTAAGATCTTCAGGAGAAGCCCTTCTCTCCATCCCGCCTGCTTCACAAGTGCGGCTTGCGGGAACGAGAGATAGGGCCTTTTCTGTGGTGGCCCCCCGGCTTTGGAATGCCCTCCCTACTGAAATAAGATCAGCCACCTCGCTAATGGCATTTCGGAAAAAACTGAAAACTTGGATGTTCGAGCAAGTTTTCAACTAATTCCGATGTGATGATGTTTTGGTCATGGACTAGCAATCAAGGATAACGAATTGGATTACGACTTTAACTATGAGATGTTCCGGTCTGTATTGGTGGCCCAATACTATGTATGTATATGTATGTATTTTTATATTTTATTTTATATTTTTAAAGTGAATATTGTATTTTTAAATATGTTGTAAACCGCAATGAGTCGCCGCACAGGCTGAGATATTAGCGGTATACAAGTGTACTAAATAAATAAAATAAATAAATAAATAAACAGAAAACACTGGAAGGGTTTGTTGGGTATTGACCTTGAGTTTAGGAGTTGTCGTTCGCCTACATCCAGAGAGCACTGTGGACTCAAGCAATGATGGATCTGGACCACACTTGGCACAAATACAATATGCGCAAATGTGAACACTGATGGAACCTGGGGAAAATAGACCTTGACATTTGGGAGTTGTAGTTACTGGGATTTATAGTTCACCTACAATCAAAGAGCGTTCTGAACCTCACCAATGACAGACCTGGGGCAAACTTCCCACACAGAACCTCTATGACTAACAGAAAATACTGAAGGCCATTCAGTCCATCTCCCTTCACCAGGACAAGAAAATGTAATCAAAGCCCTCCTGACAAAGAGCCATCCAGCCATAGATATAGCTAGATAGATATGATTCACACAGAGAGAGATATAGTATCATAGATTTGAAAGGGACGCCTAAAGAAGGACAATATGTATTTTCATTCACTGGACTAAATTTGGCACAAATATCTGATACGCCCAAATTTGAATACTGGTGGGGTTCTGGGATTGATTTTGTTATTTGGGAGTTGTAGTTGCTGGGATTTATAGTTCAACTACAATGAAAGAGCATTCTGAACTTCACCAACGATGGGACTGAACCAGATTTGGCACACAGAACTCCCATGACAAACAGAAAACACTGGAAGGGTTTGGTGGGTATTGACCTTGAGTTTGGGAGTTTTAGTTCACCTACATCCAGAGAACACTGAGGACTCAAACAATGATGGATCTGGACCAAGCTTGACACAAATACTCAGTATGCCCAAATGTGAATAGTGAGGTAGTTTGGGGAAAATAGACATTGGCATTTGGGAGTTGTAGTTGCTGGGATTTATAGTTCACCTACAATCAAAGAGCATTCTGAACTCACCAATGATAGAATTAGGCCA
Source organism: Anolis sagrei (assembly GCF_037176765.1). Lineage (NCBI taxonomy): Eukaryota > Metazoa > Chordata > Lepidosauria > Squamata > Anolidae > Anolis > Anolis sagrei. The sequence goes on from NC_090028.1 coordinate 32,725,315, forward strand.
AACTTCCCACACGGAACCCCCATGACCAATAGAAAATATTGTGTTTTCTGATGGTTTTGATGACCCTTCCGAAACCCCCTTGTGACCCCCCCAGGGGTCCCGACCCCAAGGTTGAGAAACATTGTTTTAAGTGGTGGCTCAAACGTACATCCAAGTGGCTTCTCATCAGATCCTCACAAAGCCATCCACTGTGCTCCAAAAAATAATCCAAGGTGGAAAAATAAAAATAAATGCAAACCAGAACTTGATGCATGCAGGTACCAAAGCGTGAACCAATTCGCCGCAGAGCCTGAAGTTATTCCATCCGCCTCCTTTTGTGTGTCTCTCGGTGTTTTGTTTTTCTGCCCTTCTCACAGATGTTTCTCAGCAGTGGCACCTGATCTCCACACCCCCAAATGAAGCTGCCGGCTCTTTGTTTAAGCTCAGCTGGCATCCTGTGCCTGAACTTCCAGGAATTTTAATAAGGGCAAGCTTTATTTCTTTCCTTCTTTGAAAAGAACGCTGCAGAAATTCATTGTGATCGCTATTGCTTACCTGGCTGCATCTTGCCATAAATCTGCAGAATCAGAGGCACTTAAAAAAGCAGGAGAGAAATCGTATATGTGTACAAACACACACTTTCCCCTATATTTATGGCACATATGCAGAGACATATGCTCCAACAAGGTGGATGACTTTTTAAGGCTGGATCTACGCTGCACTATATTTGTTTGTCAGAAGGTCATGGGGGACCTTGTCGAAGGCCTTACTGTAGGGTACCTGGATTTCAGGAAGGCCTTCGACAAGGTCCCCCATGACCTTCTGGCAAAAAAATTAGTCCAATGTGGGCTAGGCAAAACTACGGTGAGGTGGAACTGTAATTGGTTAAATGGACGAACCCAGAGGGTGCTCCCCAATGCTTCCTCTTCATCCTGGAAACAAGTGACGAGTGGAGTGCTGCAGGGTTCCATCCTGGACCCGGTCCTGTTCAACATCTTTATTAATGACTTAGATGAAGGGCTAGAAGGCATGATCATCAAGTTTGCAGATGGGACCAAATTGGGAGGGATAGCCAATACTCCAGAGGACACAAAACAATCTTGACAGATTAGAGAAATGGGCCAAAACTAACAAAATGAAGTTCAACAGTGACAAATGCAAGATACTCCACTTAGGCAAAAAAAAAAACAAAATACAAAGATACAGAATGGGGGACAATGCCTGGCTCGAGAGCAGTACGTGTGGAAAAGATCTTGGAGTCCTCATGGACAACAAGTTAAACATGAGCCAACAATGTGATGTGGCGGCAAAAAAAGCCAATGGGATTTTGGCCTGCATCAATAGGAGCATAGTGTCTAGATCTAAGGAAGTAATGCTACCCCTCTATTCCGCTTTGGTTAGAACACACCTGGAATATTGTGTCCAATTCTGGACACCACAATTCAAGAGAGATATTGACAAGCTGGAATGTGTCCAGAGGAGGGCGATTAAAATGATTAAGGGTCTGGAGAACAAACCCTATGAGGAGCGGCTTAAGGAGCTGGGCATGTTTAGCCTGAAGAAGAGAAGGCTGAGAGGAGATATGATAGCCATGTATAAATATGTGAGAGGATGCCACAGGGAGGAGGAGGGAGCAAGCTTGTTTACTGCTTCCATGGAGATTAGGACAAGGAACAATGGCTTCAAACTATAAGAAAGGAGATTCCATCTGAACATGAGGAAGAACTCCCTGACTGTGAGAGCCATTCAGCAGTGGAACTCTCTGCCCCATAGTGTGGTGGAGGCTCCTTCTTTGGAAGTTTTTAAACAGAGGCTGGATGGCCATCTGTCAGGGGTGATTTGAATGCAATATTCCTGTTTCTTGGCAGAGGGTTGGACTGGATGGCCCATGAGGTCTCTTCCAATTCTTTGATTCTATGATTCTATGATTCAAGTAAAGGTAAGGTAAAGGTTTTCCCCTGACTTTAAGTCCAGTCGTTTCCAAATCTAGGGGTTGGTGCTCATCTCAATTTCTAAACCAAAGAGCCAACGTTATATTCTGCATTATATAACAATATAGATAAGACCTGTATTAATTCCCTATACCACGCTTACCAGGCAGGAACTTTGTTTTGTATGTCCCATTAATTATAGTGCTCAAAAAAAGTACTTTTTTGATATTTGAGAAATAACTGATTCTGTTACTAATTGCTATCCTCATTAATTGCTTGATTGGAATGATAAAAGAATGGCACAACAGGTTTATTCTCAACGTGGCTCTTCAAGATACTCTTAAAGTAGTAGTTATTTATTTATCGTGTCAGTATCAACCAGACAATTGTATTACATTTTGAACAAATTTTTAACAAACAGACAAAACAGAGTTTGCAAGCTTGGTCATTGATTAAATGTCCTTTGACCAGTAGCTGACCACTTGGAGTGCCTCTGGTGTTGCCGCAAGAAGGTCCTCCATTGTGCATGTGGCAGGGCTCAGGTTGCATTGCAGCAGGTGGTCTGTGGTTTGTTCTTCTCCACACTCGCATGTCGTGGATTCCACTTCGTGGCCCCATTTTTTAAGGTTGGCTCTGCATCTCGTGGTGCCAGAGCGCAGCCTGTTCAGCGCCTTCCAAGTCACCCAGTCTTCTGTGTGCCCAGGGGGGAGTCTCTCATTTGGTATCAGCCATTGGTTGAGGTTCTGGGTTTGAGCCTGCCACTTTTGGACTCTCGCTTGCTGAGGTCTTCCAGCGAGTGTCTCTGTAGATCTTAGAAAACTATGTCTTGATTTAAGTCGTTGACATGCTGGCTGATACCCAAACAGGGGATGAGCTGGAGATGTCTCTGCCTTGGTCCTTTCACTATTGGCTGCTACTTCCCGGCGGATATCAGGTGGTGCAATACCGGCTAAACAGTGTAGTTTCTCCAGTGGTGTAGGGCGCAGGCACCCCATGATAATGCAGCATGTCTCATTAAGAGCCACATCCACTGTTTTAGTGTGGTGAGATGTGTTCCACACTGGGCATGCATACTCAGCAGCAGAGTAGCATAGCGCAAGGGCAGATGTCTTCACTGAAGTAGTAGTTACAAGCCATAATTCAATAATTTCATCCAATTCATACATTTCCATTACACTTCCACAGGAGCCCTGAGTGGCGCAATGGGTGGTGTTTCTTAACCTGGGGGTCAGGACCCCTGGGGAGGGTCGTGAGAGGGTGTCATGGGGGTTCTGTGTGGGAAGTTTGGCCCAATTCTCTTGTTAGTGAGGTTCAGAATGATCTTTGATTGTAGGTGAACTATAAATCCCACCAACTACAACTCCCAAATGTCAAGGTCTATTTTCCCCAAACTCCATCTGTGTTTATATTTGGGCATATTGAGTATTCGTGCCAAGTTTGGTCCAGATCCATCATTGTTTGAGTCCACAGTTCTCTCTAGATGTAGGTGAACTCCAAAATTCAAGGTCAATGCCCACCAAACCCTTCTAGTGTTTTCTGTTGGTCAGGGGAGTCCTGTGTGCCAAGTTTGGTTCAATTCCATCGTTGGTGGAGTTCAGAATGCTCTTTGATTATAGGTGAACTATAAATCCCAGCAACTACAACTCCCAAATGACAAAATCAATCCCCAATCTCCACCAGTATTCAAATTTGGGCATATTGTGTATTTGTGCCAAATTGGGTCCAGTGAATGGAATTATATCATATCAGATATTTACATTACAATTCATAACAGTATCAAAATTACAGTTATGAAGTAGCACCAAAAATAATTTTTATGGTTGGGGGTCACCACAACATGAGGAACTGTATTAAGGGGTCACGGCATTAGGAAGGTTGAGAAACACTGGGTTAAACCCTTGTGTTGGCGGTTTGAATCTGGGGAGCAGGGTGAGCTCCTGTCTGTTAGCTCCAGCTTCCCATGGTGGGACATGAGAGAAGCCTTCCATAGGATGGCAAAACATCCAGGCGTCCCCTGGGCAACGTCCTTGCAGACAACCAATTATCTCACACCAGAAGCAACTTGCAGTTTCTCAAGTCGCTCCTGACATGGAAAAAAAATTAAATTTCCAAAGGCAAAGTGTTACGAGTAACTATTTTGTGGCACTTTGCTTTCAATTTCTCAAAAGTTTGAGTGCTGGTTAAACAAAAACTGGAAGAACCTTTATTGTACAGATGGATGATGTTCCTGAGCCGGGAGTGCGGAAAGGTGTTTACAGAAGCAAATATTTTCCTGTTCAAATAAAACGAGGCTTCCAGTCCTCTGGAATCTTTCGCCTTGGCTGCAGCTCACTGAGTCCAGCCTAAATACAAGGATAACGAAAGAGAAGGACTTGGGTCCCTTTCCATTAATGGCATTGCAGCACAAAGATTCTCCTTTAACTGTCATGGTGACATGGAAATCTGGGATTTGCTATATAAAAAGAGGGATTGGGAATTCTCAGACAGAGAACTTTAGGACCATAGCAAACTATAAATCCCAGGATTCTTCAGGATACAACCACAGAAGTTGAAGTGGAATAATAGCACTATGGAGTGGAATTATAGCACTATAAGACCAGGTTATGGCCAGAGGTGGCCCTAGGTAATTTTCAATGGTAAACAAACAGTATTTTGCCCCCCTCTCCCCAACCAATCACTGATATATATTTTCTGTTCATCGTGGGAGTTCTGTGTGCCATATTTGGTTCATTTCCATCATTGGTGGAGTTCAGAATGCTCTTTGATTGTAGGTGAACTATACATCCCAGTAACTACAACTCGCATACGTCTAGGTCTATTTTCCCCCAAGAGCGCCTCAAGAGCACCCCTGGACAAAATAAACTATACTGCAAATGCTTACTTTGCGTAATGGGTTGAGCCGCCTCTAGTTAATGCACAGCTGGTTGGGAGTCAGCTGCATTAAAATCAATTACTGACTGAGAGGTGATGAGTTCGAACCCAGCCTGGGTTGGAGTGAGCTTCCAGCCATTTGTCTAGCTTGCTGTCGACGTTTGCAGCCCAAAAAAAAGTTGCATCTGTCAAGTAGGAAATTTAGTAACCGCTTATGTGGGGAGACTAATTTAACTAATTTCCGACGCCATAAAATTCTCCAGCAGTGTGCAAAAGAATGAGGAAGTACATCATCGGTGTCACAAGTGGATGGTAAAGCAATAGCTCCCCCGCTGGCCGGAATTCAAAGCATACCCTCATGAAGCTGGAAATTTAAATAGCCTCTGTGTCTCTATGTATGTTGTGTGTCAATGGCATTGAATGTTTGCCATGTATATGTGCATTGTAATCTGCCCTGAGTCCCCTGCGGGGTGAGAAGGGCGGAATATAAATACTGTAAACAAATAACTGTATAGGGGAGCCCCCAGTGGTGCAGCAGGTTAAATTGCTGAGCTGCTGAATTTGCTGAGTGAAAGGTCGACAGAATCCGGGGAGTGGGGTGAGCTCCCACTGTTAGCCCCAGCTTCTGTCAACCTAGCAGTTTGAAAACATGTCAATGTGAATGGAATCATAGTAGTATGGCTGTATAAAGGTAAAGGTAAAGGTTTCCCCGTGACATTAAGTCTAGTCATATCCGACTCTGGGAAGTGGTGCTCATCTCCATTTATAATCCAAAGAGCCAGTGTTATCCATAGACACCTCCAAGGTCATGTGGCCAGCATGACAGCATGAAGTGCTGTTACCTTCCCGCTGGAGCAGTACCTATTCATCAACTCACATTTGCATATTTTCGTACTGCTAGGTTGGCAGAAGCTGGGGTGAACAGTCTGAGGTCACCCTGCTCCCCAGATTCGAACGGCCAACCTTTTGGTCAGCAAGTTCAGCGGCTCAGTGGTTTAACCTGCTGTGCCACCAGGGGCTCTCAAGGTCAGTGTGTGTAGACATATATAACACAGTTTAATGTAGCTCAGATCCCTTCTACTTTGCCATATAATCCAGATTATACTCCTATGGCTGTATAGTAGGTAACAAATAAAAATAGTATATTTTGGAAATGATGATATTAATATTAATATTTTGCCTACATACACATAGCAAAGCTTCAAGTTCTTTGCATTCCAATTGTGTGATTTGTGACTTTGGGTAAATTTCCCAAAAAAATGAATAATAATCCCAAAATACTTAAATAAAATGCTCATACATCCTCATTGGCCAAATTAAATACTGACAGCAATTCCTAGCATGAGAATCACATATCCGCATACAACATATGTGTCAAAAACAGAGCCTTTTAGTAAGGTGTAAGTGGCAAATTAAATTTAGCAAGAACGTAATTGTTTCCAAGACAGAATCAAAGACTTGGGCTGGATGGAGATATTGCCAAACTCACTTTCATTCATGTTCATTCTATTCCAAATATGAAGCTACTTTCCTTAATTTTTGGGAAATACTTATAAAACATGAATGGCTACAGTATTTCCTGCTAGCATTCCGTGAATCTTGTACAGATCAGTGAGAAGGGAGGAGAATGCATAGTTCCAAAGGATATCTAATAATTTCAGATGGCTCAGAACAATTGAGCCAAACCACATGGGAAAGCAAGGCAAAACCGAAACCACAAAGCTCTGGACCACTAAATATCCTCTTCTAGAAATCTTTCAGAATGGATTCCCCAAGATAGCTACAGTTGTAGGACTTTGCCAACTGTTTTCCTTTCCACAGTGAGCAAGAATAGATAGACTATAAGAGATTCAAGGGGAACGTCAATGATAAATTCAAATGAATCTGTCCAGATTCCTATACAAACTTAATATAAGTCTGAAATAATGGAAAGAAGTCTATGTTCCTCAAGATGTTGTTCAACACCAACCTTTAAAACCCCCAAGACAGCATGACCAATGATTTAGGGCAGTGGTTCCCAACCTGAGGGTCCCGAGATGTTTTGGCCTTCAACTCCCAGAAATCCTAACAACTGGTAAACTGGCTGGGATTTCTTGGAGTTGTAGGCCAAAACACCTGGGGACCCACAGGTTGAGGACCACTGATTTAGGGTGATGGGAGTAATAGGCCAACAACTGGGCTCCTGATATCTTTAGTTGACCATAACCCAAGATCTATTACAATCCATCATGAGAACATAAGAGCCTTGTAGGATCCAACTACCAGACCTACTTAGACTAGCATCCTTATTTCAATAGTGGGCAACCAAATGCCTTAATGACAAGCCCATGTGCCGGACACAAAGGCGATAAGAATGGCTAGTCAATGGCCTTCAGAGATTCTTTACAAGCCCTACTTGAAGACACCATGAATGGATGTTGGGACCATCTATACAGAGACTTCTCCTGACTCAGCAGTAAAGTACAAGGGTTGAATGAAAAGTAATGCCTCCACCTTCGTAACTTCTCAACAGATGGCAGTACTGGTATGCGGCAGGTACTGGCTTGTTCAGTAGACTCTCCTCTACAGTTCCATTTTGGTGGGAAGCCTTAGCATTGAATGGTTGTGTTGTTAAAGTGCGAAGTATGGAACCCTTACAGACAATCGGTCAATATGACTCAAACAACGTGCAGTCAGTGAATTCTTGACAGCAGAAGGTGTCACTCCAAAGGAGATTCATCAGAAAATGCAAGCTGTTTATGGTGATTGTGTTGATGTGAGTACTGTGCATCGTTGGGCGAGTAGGTTTAAAGATGTTGAGGTGACACCTTATGATATGTCAAGAATTCAATGACTGCATGTTGCTTAAGTCACATTGACCATCTGTGCAGGGTTCATAACTTCGCACTTTAACAACACAACCATTCAATGCTAAGGCTTCCCGTCAGAATAGAACTCTAGAGGAGAGTCTACTGAGCAAGCCAGTAACTGCCGCACACCAGTACTGCCCTCTGTTGAGGAGTTACAAAGGTGGAGACATTACTTTTCATTCAACCCTCGTATATGCTTTTCAGCATCCACACTGAAGGATCTCAGGTAAGAGGTGGTTGAGTAGAAAGATCCTGGCTTGAGGCATTGGAGAGTTACTGCTTTCCAAATTGACAATGTATATGGAGCCTTTGGCCATGTATATATTTTGGACAACATCTTGCAGATACATCACACTATGTGGCCAATGGTAAAGACTGGTGGACATCTAGAACAGTGGTTCTCAACCAGTGGGTCCCCAGATATTTTGGCCTTCAACTCCCAGAAATCCTAACAGCTGGTAAACTGGCTGGGATTTCTGGGAGTTGTAGGCCAAAACACCTGGGAACCGAGAGGTTGAGAACCACTGATCTAGAACAAATGGGTATTGTCACCTGACAACATCTGGAAATTTTCACTTTTGCCCACCCTTGATTTAAATCCCTATCTTTCTTTGTCCACCCATCAGCATAGACAATGCCTGGCTAGTGGACCAATGGTCCAACACTGTATAATGTAGTGTCATATATAAATCCATTAAAATAGCCTCCGCCAACTACTGCCCTCCAGATGTGTTGGGTTACAATTCCCACCAACTCCATTTCCATAATCGATGGCCATGTTGTTAGCATCCTCTGATGCTCATGTGAGGCCGCACTGAGTTCCTCTTGTGGTGAGAAAGGCGGGATATAAATATATGAAATAAATAAATAAATGTTGACTGGGGATGATGGAAGCTGCAGTACATTCACAGAGAAACAATCCCAACCCCCAGTTTGGTATCTAAATAGGTGTGTCAGCAGACAGCATCCTAACCTGTTGGTGCAAAAAATAATAACCATGATTCTAATCAGCTGGCAGTCTGCATTCATAACTGAGGAGAAGACAATTCAATCCAGATTTTCATCGTAGTTAAAAAAAAAAGATGTTCTGTTTTCCATTCCCTCTTCAGTATTCAGTAATTGTTTCCATACCAAGGGCTTTAAAACGAAACACACATACACACACAACTGTAGCGTGGAAGACGATCCCAAAGACACTGCTGCCAAACCATGACAGTTGGAAGGTTTATCCTAAGTGTGTTTTTTATTTTATTTTATTTTTTTAAATCCCATCTGTGACAAGTGCTTTCTCTTAGTTGGCTCGATGGCCCTTCTTTAACAGCCAGATTTAAAAACCAGAGAGCCAAAAAACTCTTCGGCATCATTAACACCTGTTAAAATGCCCGACTGATCCTTTGCATTTCACTTCACACTTTCACACTAACCAGGTATTGTGAAATGTAGAACAATGTGTGCAGATTTATTTTAAAGATGGAGGAAAGTGATTGGATGCCAATGCAAGCACACACGCATCACATTCAGAGCAACCTACAAGTATTCCAATAACTTAGAACCTAGAACCATTCCTATAACTCAGTGGTTCTTAATCTGTGGGTCACGGACCACCAGTGGGCTGCAAGGATGAAAATCTGGTCTGCGTGCCTCCTTCCTCTTTATTTATTTTATTTCCGCTCCTTTCACACCGCCTGCCACTCCTTCCCTGTCACTGGCCATGGCATATGTTCTGCATCAGAAACTAGAGCTTATGTGGTTTATCCAATGCAATTTCCTAAATCAACATCCAAAACCAAATCTAAAGTTGTAACTCTTTTGGTACTAATGTTGGAGGGTGGTCCCTGGTGAAGTGGTCCCTAGTCAAAGTGGTCCCTGGTCAAGTGGTCCCTGGTCAGGTGGTCCCTGGTCAAATGGTCCCTAGTCAAAGTGATCCCTAGTCAAAGTAGTCCCTGGTCAAGTGGTCCCTAGTCAAAGTGGTCCCTGGTCAAGTGGTCCCTGGTCAAAGTGGTCCCTAGTCAAAGTGGTCCCTGGTCAAGTGGTCCCTGGTCAAATGGTCCCTAGTCAAAGTGGTCCCTAGTCAAAGTGGTCCCTGGTCAAGTGGTCCCTAGTCAAAGTGGTCCCTGGTCAAGTGGTCCCTGGTCAAAGTGGTCCCTAGTCAAAGTGGTCCCTGGTCAAGTGGTCCCTGGTCAAAGTGGTCCCTGGTCAAGTGGTCCCTAGTCAAAGTGGTCCCTGGTCAAAGTGGTCCCTAGTCAAAGTGGTCCCTGGTCAAGTGGTCCCTAGTCAAAGTGGTCCCTGGTCAAGTGGTCCCTGGTCAAAGTGGTCCCTGGTCAAAGTGGTCCCTGGTCAAGTGGTCTCTAGTCAGTGGTCCCTGGTCAAGTGGTCCCTAGTCAAAGTGGTCCCTGGTCAACTGGTCCCTGGTCAAGTGGTCCCTAGTCAAAGTGGTCCCTGGCCAAAGTGGTCCCTGGTCAAGTGGTCCCTAGTCAAAGTGGTCCCTGGTCAAAGTGGTCCCTAGTCAAAGTGGTCCCTGGTCAAGTGGTCCCTAGTCAAAGTGGTCTCTGGTCAAGTGGTCCCTGGTCAAAGTGGTCCCTGGTCAAGTGGTCCCTAGTCAAAGTGGTCCCTGGTCAAAGTGGTCCCTAGTCAAAGTGGTCCCTGGTCAAGTGGTCCCTAGTCAAAGTGGTCCCTGGTCAAGTGGTCCCTGGTCAAAGTGGTCCCTGGTCAAAGTGGTCCCTGGTCAAGTGGTCTCTAGTCAGTGGTCCCTGGTCAAGTGGTCCCTAGTCAAAGTGGTCCCTGGTCAACTGGTCCCTGGTCAAGTGGTCCCTAGTCAAAGTGGTCCCTGGCCAAAGTGGTCCCTGGTCAAAGTGGTCCCTGGTCAAAGTGGTCCCTGGTCAAGTGGTCCCTAGTCAAGTTGTCCCTAGTCAAGTTGTCCCTGGTCAAGTTGTCCCTGATCAAAGTGGTCCCCGGTCAAGTGGTCCCTAGTCAAAGTGGTTCCTGGTCAAGTGGCCCCTAGTCAAAGTGGCCCCTAATCAAGTCGTCCCTAGTCAAGTGGCCCCTGGTAAAAAAGAAGAAGTTGGGAACCACTGCCATAACTAGAAGGCAAAGAGTCTGCAATGAGATACTAAAGTGGTTCTTCATAGATATGAAGCTGATGAATCCATTGCATTGGCCAATAAACATTTTAGTGCCTCAAATGTTAGCCTTGTTTTTGGTTAAATTTGATCTGCTGATTCAAAAAAAATGGCACCAGTTTCCCCTATTAGCTCCAGTTTTTGAGATACAGAACATATGCCATCTACCAGTTGCCATCTGCTCACTCTTAGAAAATCGTGATAACCATATCTAAGAAATTAAAGCCGATGAGGTCTGTCCAATGTAGTTTTCTTAACAATCACCTCAAATAACCCCAGAAACAGACCTTAAAACGAAGACACCAAGGGGAAAAAATGTTTGGCTGTGCTAACCAGAATTTGGAGTTCCCCCAATGTAACAAAGAAGACACTTTGTCATATTGCCTTCCAAAGTATCATATTGCCTTTTTGATTCAGTAAGAAGTTAAATTATTTTGAGATAAGCCAAGTACAGGCTGAGTATCCCTTAACCATGTTTTTCCCAGGTTAAAGAATACTTGAATATACATCATGATATATCTTGGAGATGGGACCCAAGTCTAAACACTAAATTCATTTCAATTTCCTCTGCACCGTACATAAACTGGATGTTATTTTAACAATATTTAAAATTACTCAAGTCAACAAGTATTTTTCATCAGATATAATTTTAAATCATTCTTATAAATTTTTTTGCACAGAATTCAGATCTGTGTTTATTTTTTCTCTATCCCATGCAGTTTTTGCAATAAGGCTAATCAAATAATTAATGCATTTGCAAACTGATATCAATAGAATCTAATTGATATCAGTGCGTATATGCATCAAATATTTGATTAGCCTCATCGCAAAAATGACATGTGATAAAGAAAATAAACATAGATCTGAATTCAGTGTGAAAAGCTATAAGAGTGCTCTAAAATTACATTTGCTGAAATATACTTGTTGGCTTGTGGTTAATTAAATTCTATTGATATCTGTGCATAAATGCATTAATTATTTTGTTAGCCTCATCATAAAATCTATACACGATAGAGAAAAAATAAACATGGATCTGAATTCATCGCGAAAAACTCTATAGGAATGACCAAAAATTATATCTGATGAAAAATACTTGTTGGGTTGTGGTTAATTAAATTCTATTGATATTAGTAAGTGCATTAATTATTTTATTAGCCTCATCACAAAAACTACACGTGATAGAGAAAAAATAAACACAGATCTGAATTCAGCGTGAAAAACTCTATAAGAATAACCAAAAATTATAATATGATGAAAAATACTTGTTGGCTTGTGGTTAATTAAATTCTATTGATATCAGTGAGTAAATGCATTATTTTATTAGCCTCATCACAAAATCTACACGTGATAGAGAAAAAATAAACACAGATCTGAATTCAGTGCGAAAAACTCTATAATAATAACCAAAAATTATATCTGATGAAAAATGCTTGTTTGTTTGTAGTCAGTTAAATTCTATTAATATCAGTGCATAAATGTATTAATTATTTTATTAGCCTCATCACAAAATCTACATGTGATAGAGAAAAAATAAACACATATATGAATTCAGCGTGAAAAACTCTATAGGAATGACCAAAAATTATATCGGATGAAAAATACTTGTTGGCTTGTGATTAATTAAATTCTATTGATATCAGTGTGTAAATGCATTAATTATTTTATTAGCCTCATCATAAAATCTATACACAAGAGAAAAAATAAACATGGATCTGAATTCAGCGCAAAAAATTCTATAAGAATGACCAAAAATTATATCTGATGAAAAATACTTGTTGGGTTGTGGTTAATTAAATTCTATTGATATCAGTGCATAAATGCATTGATTATTTTATTAGCCTCATCATAAAATCTATACACAATAGAGAAAAAAATGAACATGGATCTGAATCCAGTGTGAAAAACTCTATAATAATAACCAAAAATTATATCTGATGAAAAATGCTTGTTGGCTTGTAGTCAGTTAAATTCTATTGATATCAGTGCATAAATGTATTAATTATTTTATTAGCCTCATCACAAAATCTGCACGTGATAGAGAAAAAATAAACATAAATCCGAATTCAGCGCGAAAAACTCTATAAGAATGATCAAAAATCATTTCTGATGAAAAATACTTGTTTGCTTGTGGTTAATTAAATTCTATTGATATCAGTGAGTAAATGCATTAACTATTTTATTAGCTACATCAGAAAATCTACATGTGATAGAGGAAAAATAAATCAGTGCGAAAAACTCTATAAGAATGATCAAAAAATATAATCTGATGAAAAATACTTGTCGGCTTGTGTTACACGAATATGATGTGAAATGTGCAGACTTTACAGTCGTCCACTGTAATGTACCATTCATCATATTTTAAAAAGTTGACGTGATGGAAAAAATAAAGTCATATTTAAAAAGCAGCAAAAAAAAAATTGGATTTAAACTGTGTTACTCTCATTTCTGATAATTACGAAAAACTTTTGATTTTGTTGGTTTGTGTTATTATGTGCACAAATCAAGTTTGAATTCATAGGAGCAACAAAAAGCAAAGGTGCCACTATCTCAACCACATACATTGACAACTTTGGAGTATTTTGGGAAACCAAAATACTAAAGTATTTGCCATCATCATTAGGCACTCTAAAATCTCAGACTCATCCATTAATTTTCATCAACATCCACTTCAAAGCAGCTCCAACTATATATATATATATATAGAGAGAGAGAGAGAGAGAGAGAGAGAGAGAGACTGAAGTATTGTATTTTTTCATAAAACCAAAACTGGCATCAATATGTGCACTTTGCCCAAGAATCTAATGGGTGCATGCAATTTTACATTCAAAATTGCAATTACAGTGAACCCTTTGCATGTATAGTGGGGTTGTGAGCACAGAGCTTTATCCGCCCAACTTGGACAAGAACAGGAAAAGATCTCACTTGCTCAGATATCAACCACTACACTGAACCCTATGTTAAAAACCACTGGATCTCAGCCAGGAAGTCATGAATGTTGGGCATTTACAGCACTCAGGATGAAGGAGGGCTGAAAAAAGTCCCATACTATTTAATAGACCTTCCTTCTAACAAGGTGCGCACAAGACCACCATCTCCTGCAATGGTAAACATAGCTGCTCAGAAATAACCTCCACCAAGTTCAATAGGATCTAAGTCCCGCAGGGGAACTAGATTTTGTAAGATATGGATGGATCTCAACAAATGGCTATCGAGTCCAGCTTTCTAATCTGACTGTGGCCAATCAGTTGTCTTTGGGATCCTCCCAACTGGGCACAAGCCATAACTGGGTCTTCAACTTCTCATGATTTCTAATAATCAGCATATCAAGTCATATAGCCTCTGACAGACGGAACCCTGCAGCACTCCAGTCATCACTTCATCCTGGGAAGAAGTGACGAGTGGTGTGCCACAAGCAGGGTTCTGTCCTGGGACCAGTCCTGTTCAACATCTTTATTAATGACTTAGATGAAGGGTTAGAAGGCATGATCATCAAGTTTGCAGACAACACCAAATTGGGAGAGATAGCAAATACTCCAGAGGACAGGAGCAGAATCCAAAATGATCTTGACAGAGAGATGATTGGCCAAAACTAACACAATGAAGTTCAAATGCAAGAGACTCCACTTAGGCAGAATAAATGAAATGCAAAGATACAGAATGGGGGACGCCTGGCTCGAGAGCAGTACATGTGAAAAAGATCTTGGAGTCCATTGAGCCAACAATGTGATGTGGCGGCAAAAAAGCCAATCAGATTTTGGCCTGCATCAATAGGAGTAAAGTGTCGGATCCAGGGAAGTCATGCTACCCCTGTATTCTGCCTTGATTAGACCACACCTGGAATATTGTGTTCAATTTTAGGCACCACAATTGAAGAGAGATATTGACAAGCTGGAATGTGTCCAAAGGATGGCGACTAAAATGATCAAGGGTCTGGAGAACAAGCCCTATGAGGAGCGGCTTAAAGAGCTGGGCATGTTTAGCTTGAAGAAGAGAAGGCTGAGAGGAGACATGATAGCCATGTATAAATATGTGAGAGGAAGTCATAGGGAGGAGAGAGTGAACTTGTTTTCTGCTGCTCTGGAGACTAGAACGCAATGGAACAATGGCTTCAAACTACAAGAAAGGGGATTCCATCTGAACATGAGGAAGAACTTCCTGACTGTGAGAGTTGTTCAGCAGTGGAAGTCTCTGACTGAAGTGTGGTAGAGGCGCCTTCTTTGGAGGCTTTTAAACAGAGGCTGGATGGCCATCTATCAGGGGTGCTTTGAATGCAATTTTCCTGCTTCTTGGCAGAGGGGAACTCTTATAATCTAATTTAAAGCAAAAACAACAACAACAACAACAACAACAACAAAAAAACCTGGGATCAGATCCTGGGCTATAGGGCCTGTCTGGAAGGGCCCTTAGATGAGATATACATCTCGGGACAAGTACCTTAGGAAGCAAAATATTGGTTATTTCCTTTCTTTCTTTCATGCAGGCATGGTTTAACCATCTTTTTTGTCCACTGGGCAAGATTACAAGAATGTTAATGGATTGTGCACATTGAGACTCTTTTTTTTTCCCTTTCTTTTTTATGGCAAAAGATTAATTGGTTCCAAAAATAAAATTTTGTGCGAAAGACCAATACCGCAAAAGACACACTCTTTTCTACAAGTTTGGGGCACAAATTATCTTTTCACAGGTGAGTCCCCAGCTTTGGGTGAGAAATCTCATAGCAGTTGACAGTTTTCTCAACGAATTTTTTAGATATGCCATGGCAAGCATTCTCACTGAGGACAAGAAAATGTAAAAGTACCACAGACAAATATATTCTTCATAAATGGAGGTGTAGTCATCCTTTGTGATAGAAATATCCATTGTCCCCAGCAAGCAAACGGATAGCAATGGCAGGGTAGCAGGTACCAATATTTCCAAATTAGACCCATGATTACTACAAGACAACAAACAGCATTTCACATACTCCAAATTACAATCCCTATAAACTCCTCTGTTCGCATATTCTAGGCTTGGAAATGCATTGGGAAGGGGGATTGTATATATTTGCACCCCTGACATTAAATCCTGTCGTGTCTGGGGTGGGGTGCTCATCTCAATTTCTAAGCTGAAGAGCTGGCGTTATCCGTAGGCACCTCCAAGGTCATGTGGCCAGCATGACTGCATGGAGCACCATTACCTTCCTGCCAGAGCTGTACCTATTGATCTACTCACGTTTGCATGTTTTTGAACTGCTAGGTTGGCAGAAGCTGGGACTGACAGCAGGAGCTTATGCCACTCCCTGGATTCGAACCTGTGAGCTTTCAGTCAACAAGTTCAGCAGCTCAGTGCTTTAACCCACTGCGCCACCAGGGCATATAATTATGTTAATAATAATAATTAATAATAATAATTAATCATAATAATCATAATAATAATAATGATTATTCTTTAAACTGTCTTGTACAGAATTCTTTCAAACCATACATTAAGAAATTCATAAAATCTTTTCATTGAAAGTACACAAACCAGAATTTTCCCCAAAAATTCAATTTTCTTATAGATTTTTTAAAAGAATTCCTTGAAAAAAAAAACAAGTGTAAAGAAATAACATTTTCTTCCCTTGGACTGTTCCCCAATAAGAAGACCTGGATGAGTCCCTGAATAAAGACCATTCAGCCCCAATTAGAGTAAACTCATTGATTCAATAGGACTGACATAAATATGACTTTGTAAAAATCTCATTGATTAAATAGATGAACAATTGGATTTAGCCCATATTCTGCTTTCTATAACAAAATGGTCTGCAAGCAACAAAACAATGACAGTGGTACCACTGACATCAGTCTACCTAAAGACACTTTCAGGCTCTGACCCATCAATTGAAGACCATTGCTTTGGAGCAGCTTCTCCACTCCTGGTATTAGAGAGATATTTTGGACTACGACTCCAGTCATCCCTGACCACAATCAATGCTATCTGTGTTTGATGGGAGTTGTGGTCCACAATGCCTGAAGCACACCAGACTGGAGAAGGCCACTCTACCTTACCCTTGTGTGCACATCTATGCATTTGTTCAACTGGAATTCTGTTGGTGAATGCCAACTTGGGTAAAACTAATGAATCAATGGTTAGATGGTCAGTGAACTGCAAATTTCTTGGGAAGACAGGCATACAAATGTCAGTGTGGTGGAAGAAGCAAAGTCAACCAGCATTTAAGCAATGCTCCCAGGCCATCAGCTCCGCTGGACTGGCCACATTGTCTAAATGCCCAATCACCAAAGCAGTTACTATACTCCCAACTCAAGAACAGGAAATGTAACATTGGTGGACAGGAAAAGAGATTTAAAGATCTAACTGGAGGTCAGCTGTGATCAACAGTACTGCAGAATTCAAAGACGCACAAGTGGAGGGAGAAAGGGAGAAATGTGCCAAGAGGAAGGCACATCAAGTCAACCCTGAACAGGACCGCCTTCCACCTGGAAACTGATGTCCTCACTGCAGGAGAACGTCCGGATCAAGAATAGGGCTCCACAACCACCTATGGACCCACTATCAAGACACTACACTTGGAAGACCACCATCCTCGGACTATGAGGGATTGCCTAATATAATGTATCATAGGTAAACACCATCATTAATGGGGCTATTCTAGTCAGGAGTGACAATAAAATGTAGGCTTCACCCATGACATCTTCATGGGACAATCAACTCAAAGGCCACTCATGGTATTTTCAAGGAGCATACAATCCAAAGGCCATTAACTGGAACATACAACCCAAAGGTCACACTAGTATAAATCTGCTCCTCAT
Source organism: Anolis sagrei (assembly GCF_037176765.1). Lineage (NCBI taxonomy): Eukaryota > Metazoa > Chordata > Lepidosauria > Squamata > Anolidae > Anolis > Anolis sagrei. Next base: position 32,742,852 of record NC_090028.1, read on the forward strand.
CCATTTTTTTCCTTGTTGTTTGTTTGGTTCTAGATATGAGCTACTATCAAGGTATTAACACCTAGATGTCCAGTCAGCAATGATAATTTTGACTTCTGTTATTAACTCGTCAGAGGCAGCAATACTCAACTGAGAGCCCTTGAGTGCTTGGATCACACATTTTAGCCTCTTGGAAGTATGCACCCAAAATAAATATGCACCGGGACTGTGGCGCAGTTGGCTGGGAGTCAGCTGCATTAAGATCACTACTGACCGAAACGTCATGAGTTCGAAGCCAGCCCGGGTCAGAGTGTCCGATCAATTTGTGTAGCTTGCTGACAACCTTTGCAGCCCGAAAGACAGTTGCATCTGTCAAGTAGGAAATTTAGATACTGCCTACATGGGAAGGCTAATTTAACTAATTTACAATGACATAAAAATCTCCAGCAAAGCCTGCAAAGAATGAGGAAGTACTTCATCAGTGTCACAAATGGACGGTGAAGCAACAGCTCCCCTGATGGCCATAATACCCTCATTAAAAAAGCTGGAATGTTATATTGCCTCTGTGTATATGTTGTGTGTCTATGGCATTGAATGTTTGCCATGTATATGTACATTGTAATCCGCCCTGAGTCCCCTGCGGGGTGGGAAGGGCGGAATATAAATACTGTAAATAAATAAATAAATAAATACATGAACAGCAGCCAGGTTGCTAACAGGGGCGTCACTCAGGGAGCATACAACACCTTTGTTGCGCCAGCTCCACTGGCTGCAGGTTTGCTACCGGGCCCAATTCAAAGTGCTGGCTTTGGCCTATAAAGCCCTAAATGGTTCTGGCCCAATTTACCTGTCTGAACGTATCTTCCCTTACAAAACATTGAGAACTTTAAGATCATCTGGGGAGGCCCTGCTCTTGGTCCCGCCTTCGCAACAAGTACATTTGGTGGGGACGAGAGACAGGGCCTTCTCAGCGGTGACCCCTCGGCTATGGAACACCCTGCCTAAGGAGATCAGATCCGCTCCTTCACTCTTAACGTTTCATAGGTAAGTAAAAAATGGCTGCAAGCACTATCTCAATAAAATATTGACAATTTATTCACACTGTCATTACTTGCAGCAATAGCCGATGTAGCGAAACATTCAAGTGGGGGGGGGGGAGTTTGAAGGTTGCTCTGCCTTCTGCTGTGCTCTTTGCTTCAGTGTGAGCTAAGAGGCAGGTTTCAACTCCCCCCCCCCAATTTTCAACACCCCCCCCCCGAAATTTTTAAAACTCCCCGAATTTTTTTTCTGGCTACGGCCCTGATAAGGAGACGCTAATGATGTTGTTTTTATTGCTCTTGTTGTGTTTTATAATGTTTAATGTCTTAATTTATATTAAGTTTTATGTGTTGGAAACTGCCTTGAGTCGCCGATTGGCTGAGAAAGGCGGTATACAAATACAGAAAATAATAAATAAATGGAAATAAATGGATCGAAGGAGGAGCAAGGCAAGCTCAGTAGCTGCCTTCAGGTGACAGCCGTCTCCCCCAAATCCCCAACCCATTTCCTTAAGCACACACACACAAATCCAACGTCATCTGTTGAAAAAAGTGTATTTGATTACTGGCGTAAAATTACAGTATCTCTGCTGTTAGTAAGTATTAAACGTTAAAAGAAACTCGACCTATTTCCTTTCCGCTTTCCAAGAAAGTGCATATAACAGTCCAAAGTGTTCTCTCCCCCCCCCCCCACCCTCCCTCCTCATACCTAATACAAAATAAACAAACACTATACTTGATCTTGGTCAAGAAGTTGGTTTGAGCTCATTGGGAACATATGTACATTTTAATGAACTCAGTGTTTCTCGTCGTATGTACAAGAGCATCTAAATTTGTCCATGGAAGTTTGTTCAAGATGCCTTTTATAGCAGCACAAAGTCCAGCACTTGTGTTTTATTAATTTTTTTTCCTATAGTGAATATACCTACAAGGCAAAAGGTTTTCAAACTACTGGAACAACACTTTTTTGGATCTCCTCTATTCATCGGCGTGCTTGTTTACTGTACAGAAACTTATTCAACATCGAAGACGACTCCAGTAAAAAGCACAATACAAAGGACAATCCCGAAAGGAGAGAAGAGAAAGTCAAAGCCTACCTCCTCCCACCCCCAAATAAAAGCCATTCGGTTTTTTTAGAATAGAGATGAGAACAGAACAAAACAAGAAAAAGAACAACGGAGTCTGTTGTGAAGGATGCATATGGTTCAATTTTATATGGTCCGTTTCCAATCCTCTGCGCAAATCTGTTTGGAGAATTAAACAACATACTTTGCCAATATTTTTTTTTCCTTGGGATTGAAGTATACACATATACAGACTTTCGTTATGAGAGGGAGGGAGAGAGAAAAAATGGAGGCATTGTATCACCACCCAAAGTTTACGTTAAGCTGGATATAGAAAATAAGTTAAATGCCAGAACGAGACCACCTAACCGAACAGACTCTCGTTGCCATAAATGTTACAGCACTCTAGTCAATTAGTATTTAGTCCAAAATACAGAAGTTAATGCTTGAATGTGTTTGCAAAACAAAAAAAAGAAAAGGGGAGAGGGGAGAAGTTATATCACTAATAAATAAGCTGTCTCTAGGTGTCAAACAGGGTACAAAATAATGTCTTTTTAATGCCGTTGTTTTGTCAATTTGCCAAAAAAACTAAAAAAAAAAAAGAACCAACAAAACAAAACACCACACAACCTTAGGTTGCAATATCTGCAGGAACGTCCATAACGTTTGTCCTAATTGGTTACAATCTCTTTGCCGTCTTCCATGAAGCGCGTGAAACGGAAATGAGTCCCGTTCTCGCTGCTTGCCATTTTCTCCAGACCAGCTAGAGGCGCGTTGGGTTCAGAACTGGGGAGCTTCTCCATGCTGCCTGTCAAGCCGCTAATGGGGGAACTGCTGCCATTGCCCAGGCTTCCGGGCATTGGAGGGATGCCACCGTTCTGAATGACCGAGATCTCGTTGGTCTTCATTGCCAACCCGTTGGAGAGCGCAGCTGCGTACTGATTCCAGAAGGTAGATGGGTCTCCATTTCCTGACCTCACCGCCAAATCCTTTGGAAACATGTCTGGAAATTTGACAGGGTTGCTTCCAAAAAAAGTCATAGGGCCATCCACAGAAAGCCGTCTGCCTCGCCTGGCAGGTGTGCTGTTCCACATATGCGTCCCCATGTGAACCTGAAAGAGACACTGGTTAGCAGGGGCATCCACTAGTTGCATGTCAATCACAAATAACGGAACTAATTGCATTCACATTATTTACTCTTGTTATGTAGCAGTGGTTCTCAACCTGCGGGTCCCCAGATGTTTTGGCCTTAAACTCCTAGAAATCCTAACAGCTGTTAAACTGGCTGGGATTTCTGGGAGTTGTAGGCCAAAACACCTGTGAACCCACACGTTGAGAACCACTGATATAATTTATTCTTTTATTTATTTGCGACATTTATATGCTGCCCTTCTCACCCCGAAGGGGACTCAGACTGGCTTACAAGATATAGATATAGATAGATAGATAGATAGATAGATATAGATATGGTGATCAGATCATGATATGAAAAAAACATAACAGTTTAAATAATGCACCAGTAAGGCCTTTTCGCAAACCACCATGAGAATTTGGGGGGGGGGGGGGGGCTGAAGCCCCTCAACCCCCCCCCCCCCCGGCTGAGGGGGGAGGGAGGGAATTCAGGAAATATTGGGGTAAATCTTGGGTAGGGTAGAAGGCAAGGGAAAGAAAGGAAAGAAAAAAGGGGGGAAGGCGAAGGGAAGGAAAAAGGGTGGATAGGTCAAGATTGAGGGAGGGGCTAGGCTGGGATTTAAGGTAAAAAAGAAAAGGGAGGGGAAGGTTGATTTCCCAATCTTCTTCTCGACGTCATCGCCTTCTACTTCTTTTTATTTGCTTCATCTTCCTTATTGCGGCTCATCCTTTCAAATATATTTTCCTCAATTTAGGTTAATAAAACTATTCTTTATTATTTTATGTTATCCTTCACTATATCTCTAAAAAGAGAAGTTTAAGTCATTTAAATTCTTTACAGTTCTTCATGAAATCTTCAAACTGTTTCCAGTCCATTTGTCTTATAGGTGTACCAGTATAGTCTTTCAGATAGAAGGTTAGTTTATGTTAATCCCACAAACAAACATTACATTTTTATTTATATAGATGTAAAATTTTATTATTAGTAATTTTACATCTATATAAATAAAAATGTAATGTTGGTTTGTGGGATTAACATAACTCAAAAACCACTGGGCAAATGGACACCAAATTTGGACACAAGATCTATCAGGCCAACGAGTGACCATCACTCATAAAAACATTAAAAAAACATAGTGTAAGGGACTTAAAAAGCCAAAAAAGCAAAAAGACGCTACAGCGCATGCGCAAAAATGACTCCACTGGCAAACAAAACACACAATAGCATTTCCACACTCTCTTCCAGACTACATCTCCCAGCATTCCCTACACCAGGCCCTTTAGGAGAGGAGGATGATCCAAATGCACTGCTTCCAAGTTGCAAGCTTTCTTCTCCTTGGATTTCTTAGAGAGCATCCCAATTCCTGCATATCTCCAATTTCCTATTCCTGGACTGCAACTCCCAGAAACCCTCCAGATAGATAAGATAGATAGATTAGATAGAGATAGGTCGTCAGGTATGTAGATAAATCAACTAGGAGTATTTCTGGGAGTTGCAGTCCAAGAATAATTAGAGAAGGAAGAAAGGGGAGAAAGAGGAAGGGAAAGAAAAGGGGAGAAGGAAGGGAAGAGAAAGAGAAGGAAGGAAGGAAGGAAGGAAGGAAGGAAGGAAGGAAGGAAGGAGAGAATGAAAGAAAATAAGGGAAGGAAGGAAGGAGAGAAAGAAGGGAAGGAAAGAAAGAGAGAAAGAAGGGAAGGAAGGAAAGAGGGGGAAGGAAGGAAGGAGAGAAAGAAAGAAAGAAAGGAGAGAAAGAGGGAGGGAAGGTTGGCCACAGCAACGTGTGGCAGGTACAGCTAGTGTAATATAAAATATATAATTATAATACCATATTATTAGAAATAGTAGTATTACACTGTATTACATTATAATATTATAAATATTTATAATATTATAAATATTATAATATATATAAAATTCTGGGATAAAATTTTAGAAAGCAAAAATATGACTATTACAAAAGTATAGAAAACACTATTCATATGCTATGGACTTGAGGGAGAATTGGCTCAAGATGTTCCATCGTTGGTACATTATTCCAAGAAAATTAAGTTAAATGTACAAAAATACACAAAAAATTGTGTAAGGACTACAATTGAAGTTTTTTTTTCATATGTGGTGGACTTGCAGAAAAGCAAAAGAAAAATTGGGAGAAAATACATGCAGCACGCCAAAATATCTTTAAGATTAAATTCCCCATGAAACCTGAATTTTCCCTATCAGTTATAACAGATTTGGATATACCACTAAATTCCAACGACTACAGCCACCAGTAATGGCTATGCTAAACATTGGAAGCAAAAGGAAACATCAGACTTAGATGAATGGCTATTGAAAGTCAAAAAGATCAAAGATATGGACAAACTAAGTTTTTTATTAAAGAAAAACTCGGGAAATCCGATAAAATATACAGACTGGTCCAAGATAGAGGAATATGAAAAAAAAATGAGAAAACAAAAGAAACATTAGAAGACACTACTTTTTAATGAAGAAACAGAAAGAGCCATTTTTTCTACTCTTATTATTTCTACTCTTATTATTATTTTCTTTTTTTGGTGTTTTAATTAAAGATGAAGAATTTTGTTCTTTATTCTACCTCAAACATAGAATATTTCAGTATAGATAAAGATAGAACTGCTAAGGACTAGATGGAAGTCACCAGAACATTTATTTTGCATTATTATTATTATTATTATATTATTATTATTATTATTATTATTATTATTACTTTTTTCCCTCTTACTATCCATTTCCTACTATGCTATCCCTTAAATGTTCTCCCACTTTACATGTAAAAATTATATATATACTCTTTCACGACCTCTCCCGGTTTACCCATATTACCCCTGATTACCCTTAATAATTAAATACACACACACACACACACACTAGCCATCCCCTGCCACGTGTTGCTGTAGCCCATTCTGGTGGTCATGGGGGTTCTGTGTGGGAGGTTTGGCCCAATTCTATCATTGCTGGGGTTCAGAATGCTTTGTGATTGTAGGTGAACTATAAATTCCAACAACTACAACTTCCAAATATCAAGATTCTATTTTCCCCAAACTCCACCAGTGTTCATATTTGGGCATATTGAGTATTCGTGTAGTGTTTGGTCCAGATCCATCATTGTTTGAGTCCACAGTGATCTCTGGATGTAGGTGAACTACAACTTGAAAACCAAAGGACACTGCCCACCAAACCCTTCCAGTATTTTCTGTTGGTCATGGGAGAACTGTGTGCCAAGTTTGGTTCAATTCCATCGTTGGTGGGGATTCAGAATGCTCTTTGATTGTAAGTGAACTATAAATCCAAGCAACTACAACTCCCAAATGACAAAATAATTTTTTTTGAGTGAAGGACATACATTGGGTTGTTAGATGTCTTGTGTCCAAATTTGGTGTCAATATGTCCAGTGGTTTTTGAGTTCTGTTAATCCCACAAACGAACATTACATTTATTTATTTATTTGTGTGTGTGTGTGTGTGTGTGTGTGTGTGTGTGTGTGTGTGGAGAACCACTGTTATATAGGACAGTGGTTCTCAGCCTACAGTATTCCAGATGTTTTGGTCTTCAGGCCCCTTGAAGTCCCAAATGAACAGGGATCCTAAAAACTGCAGTCCAAAACATTGGGAAGACCTCAAGGCAGAGAACAACAGAGAAGTGGCTGGGATGTCCAACTGGTAGTTTTGACCTTCAACTCCAGGAAATCCCAACAGCTGGTAAATTGAAAGGGATTTCTGGGAGTTGTAGGCCAAAACACCTGGGGACCCACAAGTTGAGAACCACTGCCCTACATGGAAAGTCAAAGGGGTCTCAAGAAAAGGCAGAGAAAGAAAGGAGAAGCAAAGAGAAAGAGAAGGTATGGCCTCACTGACTTTTGCTTTGGGCTATATCCAACACAACCTTCTGCCCCTTTGCGTCACATTGTCCGTGGCTTATGTAACAACCCCTCTCTTACACCAACTTTAAAACTCTCTTCCTAGTAGACCCAAGGTATGGTCATGATCTGGATGTCCAGTTGTGGTTGGTGTCTGAATGGAAAGCCAACAAGACAGCCTCCAATCTCAAACTAGAAGCAAGACTGGATATAACTATAATACTATGTAGCACAATTTTTGTTCCTGGTTTATAAATGTCATTTTCTAATTGCTTTTAACATAAAAAACATGGAAAAACTTTGTTTTTGAGAGACATCTCACAGCACATCTTGCTATAGTTTTTCAATGAACATCTCACTGAGTCTCAACATAGTTTGTGACAGCCACAAAAATGAAGTTTCTGGAGTCCAACAACTACATTTTATGGAATTTTGGCCTGCTTAAATAGGAGTATAGTGTCTAGGTCCAGGGAAGTGATGCTACCCCTCAATTCTACCTTGGTCAGACCATGACTGGAATACTGTGTCCAATTCTGGGCACTGCAATTGAAGGGAGATATTGACAAGCTGGAATGTGTCCAGAGGAGGGCGACTGAAATGATCAAGGGTCTGGAGAACAAGCCCTATGAGGAGCAGCTTAAAGAGCTGGGCATGTTTAGCCTGAAGAAGAGAAGGCTGAGAGGGGATATGATAGTCATGTATAAATATGTGAGAGGAAGTCACAGGGAGTAGGGAGCAAGCTTGTTTTCTGCTTCCCTGGAGACTAGGACACAGAACAATGGCTTCAAATTACAAGAAAGGAGATTCCATCTGAACATTAGGAAGAACTTCCTGACTGTGGGTGCTGTTCAGCAGTGGAACTCTCTGCCCCGGAGTGGGATGGAGGCTCCTTCTTTGGAAGTTTTTAAACAGAGGCTGGATGGCCATCTGTCGGGGGTGCTTTGAATGCAATTTTCCTGCTTCTTGGCAGAATGGGGTTAGACTGGATGGCCTTCAAGGTCTCTTCCAACTCTATGATTCTATGAGTCTATGATTCTACTTTCAAAGTAAATTAAATAGGAAACAACACTTTTAAACCAGGAACAGAATTTTTTTCAATGTAATTAATAATAACCACTCATAATTTTAAAAGGCAAGTTTCACTAGCTAAGCAAGAGTGCTTTCCCAAACTTGTTCAAAACAGAGATACCCCTTTGCTTTGCAAACAATACTGTTCCTTTGGATTTCAACCACAACAAATACAAAGAAGCACAAGTTTGCAAAGGCCTGAAGCGAATGGACTCTGCACCTCTGGATAGCCCTAGGTTTTTGCAGCCACGTGAAAGCCCTCAGGCTACTGCTTGGTAAGCAACATCATAAAATATCAACTACTCTTATGTCAAAATTAGAAATGTAAATGCTTCCTAATTCCAACTAGTAATACACCAAAATTGGTTTGCCTGCAACCACTGAACGAATGTGATGTTTCTCGTAGTTTAAATTACAAATAGGGTAAAAGGAGGTCTATAAACTGCAAAGACACTAGATATTGGAAGCTAAGTAGGTTAGTACTTGGATGGGACACTAACAACAAATACTAGGTGCTGCGGGCTACATTTCAGAGGAAACCACTTGAGTATTCCTTGCCTAGGAAACCCCAATGATATAGGAATATTTCAGAGCATATCTCTTCTAACCAGAGGAGTAGAGGGGTGTAGAGGAGATGTATTAAGTAAATGAATAAATCTGTATCTTCTAACTCAGGTATGGGTAAACCCAGGCCTGCGGGGCGGATGCGGCCCTCGGGCTCTTTTCTCAAGTCCTCCTCTCGCTCACCATCCTATCCTTCCTTCCTTCTCTCTTTCCTTTCCTCTCTCCCTTCCTTACCTCTTTCTTTCTCCCTCCTTCATTTCCTTCTCCCCTTTTGTCCTTCCTTTCCTCCCTTCTCTCCGTTCCCTTCCACCTTTCCTTCCTTCCACCCTTCCTTCTCTTTCCTTTCTCCTTCCCTCTCTTCCTTCCTTACCTCCCTTTTTCTCCCACCTTCTTTCCCTTTCACCCTTCCTTCATTCCTTCCTTCTTTCCTCCCTCTTCCTCCTTTCCCTTTGCCTTTCCCATCTTTTCTCTTTCCTCTCTCCCTCCCTTCCCTCTCTTCCATCCATCCTTCTCTTCCTCCTTTTCTTCCTTCTTTCCTTCTCTTTCCCTTCCTCCTTCCCTCTCTTCCTTCCTTATCCCCCTCTTTCTCCCTCCCTTCTTCCCTTTCACCCTTCCTTCCTTCCTTCCTCCCCCTCCCTTCCTTCCCTTTTGCCTTTCCTGCCTTTTTCTCTTTCCTCGCTCCTTCCCTTCTCTCTCTCCCTCCATTTTCTTCCACCCTTCCTTCCATCCTTCTCTTCCTCCCTTTCTTCCTTCTTTCCTTCTCTTTTCCTTCCTCCTTCCCTCTCTTCCTTCCTTACCTCCCTCTTTCTCCCTCCCTTCTTCCCGTTCACCCTTTCATCCTTCTTTTCTTTTTTCATGTCTCCTCCCCTCTTTCTCTTTCCTCCCTCCCTCCCTTCCTCCTTTGCCTTTCCTGTCTTTTTCTCTTTCCTCCCTCCTTCCCTTCTCTCTCTCCCTCCATTTTCTTCCACCCTTCCTTCCTTCCTTCTCTCCTTTACTCCCTTTCTTCCTTCTCTTTTTCCTTCCTCCTTTCCTCCTGGGGATATTTAGCTGGGAGAAGTTAAGGTTAAGAAGGAACCTGATAACTATATTTCAAGATTTTAAAGGGTATCCCATTGAGGAAGAGGGGGGAAAACTGACTTTCTGTTACTCTAGAGACCAGGGAAATGGGTTCAAATGGCATGGAAAGAGATTTGACTGCAAAGATTAGGAAGAACTTCCTGGAGAGTGGCGTAGGCTGCCAGGGAGTGTGGTGGAGTCTCCTTCTTTGGAGGCGTTTCTGCAGAGTCTTCTATCAGGAGTGCTTTGATTGTGCCTTCTTGCATGGCAGGGGGTTGGACTGGATGGCCCTTGAGGGTCTCTTCCAGCTCTAGGATTCTAGAATTATATATCAGGAGTAGGCAATTCGGGGTCTAATGGATACACCTTTTCTCTCCCATCCACCATCTCATCCTGACCAAGGTCAACCCTTTTGGGATCCAAATGTTTCCCGTCTTCCCTTCACTTTCTGCCTCCAAAAGAGAAGAGGAAAAAGAGGAAATGGCAGGGAGGGGATATGGGGAGAAGCCCCTCCCTCCCAGCCCGCACACCCCACTCCAACCTGCCATGCGTCCCCAAAGTTAGAAAGTTTCCCCATGCCTGTTCTAACTGGTAGAATATATTTTAAGATTCTTCCCTTCTACCTTTTCCAAAGAAATCAGAATGGGATGATTTGGAAAAAGTTTAATCTTGCACTATATTGTAATAAATGTGATGGTTGCCTTTTCTCTCTTGCTCATTCACTTACACACAAGCACAGACTTTCAAACTTCTTTATCTTACCACTGCTTCTTCAATTGCAGCATCCTGACACTTTATATATGTGATCAGATATCAGCAATTCAAGAGCAGTCTTCCAATTTATTCTCTGAACACTCTTTCTAGATACACAGGGAAACCTTTTTTTGCTTTTTCCATAGATATATGGAAGATGGAGACATCTGAAGTCCAAAAATAATGAATAATGCATCATTCAATTAAACCAGGATTCGCAGAGCTGGGAACATGGGTGCATGCCATCCACATGTACATGTATACCAGTGGTTCCCAACCAGTGGTTTGACCAGGGACCACTTGACTAGGAACCACTTGACCAGGGACCACTTTAACTAGAGATCACTCTCCAACATTAGTACCAAAAGGGCTACGAATCAGCTTTTGGTCAACTTTAGCTTCAGCTTGGTTATTTGGGGTGCTGATTCAGAAAACTGCATTGGATAGACCACATCAGCTCTAGTTTCGGATACAGAACATATGCCATCCAGTAGTCACGAGTACACACAGAAAATCATATTTAATAATCTAGAGCTGATGTGGTAGTAGTCTCCTGCACCGTGAATATAATATAATACAATACAATATAATATAATATATTGTATATACATATAATATTGACAATATTATAATGTAATACAATATAATACTACTACTAATAATAATATATTATAATTATATATATTTGTATTACATGTAATATTGCTAATAATATTACAGTATAATGTTATAGTACAATATAGTAATATATAATTATTATTATTATTTTGTCGTGTCAGGAGCGACTTGAGAAACTGCAAGTCGCTTCTGGTATGAGAGAATTGGCCGTCTGCAAGGTCGTTGCCCAGAGGACGCCCAGATGATTTGATGTTTTTATCATCCTTGTGGGAGGCTTCTCTCATGTCCCCGCATAAGGAGCTGGAGCTGATAGAGGGAGCTCATTCGCCTCTCCCCGGATTGGAATCTGCAACCTGTCGGTCTTCAGTCCTGCCGGCACAAGGGTTTAACCCATTGCGCCACCGGGGGCTCCATATATAATATTAATATCATGCTATGGTAATAATATATAATATATTATATTTACATTTTACTTGTAAGCCGCTCTGAGTCCCCTTTGAGGTGAGAAGGGCAGCATATAAATGTTTAAAATAAATAAATAAATAAATAAATAATATTTTTTTGTGGTTAGTCAACCTCTTCCCTCGCGACATCTCCGTTGCCTTGGCACATGAGCAGTTGCTCTCATTGCCGCGTGTTTTTCAAGGCAACAATGTAGTAATGGTGAGGCTGCAGACCATATTTTCATTCTTGAGGACCACTGATGGTCCATGGACCACAGGTTGGGAACCACCGATGTATACATACAGAAATTATGTTTATTTATGACACAAAAAAAACCTAAATACTACTACCCTGATATATCAGATGAAAGTATGAAGAGGACCATATGAAAAATGAACCAAGCCATTTTACCAACTCCACTTTTGACATCTGAAACTAAACAGTGTTATGAGAAAGGAAGAAAAAGGTACCTTAAGGTTGCCTTTTGTGGTGAAAGCTCTTCCGCAGATAGTGCAGGCAAAAGGCTTCTCTCCTGTGTGTGTCCTTTCGTGGATCTGCAAAGCGCTGGAGGACGAAAAGGTCTTCCCACACGCGTTGCAGTAGTGCTGCTTGGGCGTTCTCCTGGGCAGAGCTGGAAGCAAGACTGGGGATGTAGCTGAAGGTGGGAAAGGCCCCGAAGGAAGCAGACCAGGCGACGTCTCTTTGCTATCCTGAGGAGAGCCGTGAACAAAACCATTGACCTCAGTCTTTATAAGAGCTGGGAGTGAGATAGCAGGTATTGCCGACGAAGAGTTGTGATTGGGGCCAAGGTTCGAACTGGGTTCAAAGAGCTGTGATGGTAGATCTCGCATTTGATGTGTCAACATATGCTGCTTCAAATTACCCTTTGTGGAAAAGCCACGATTGCAAACTGTGCAAATAAATGGTCTCTCTTTGGTATGACTTCTGTAATGAATGTCCAAGGCACTCTGACAAGCAAACGTTTTGCCACATATGTCGCAGGCTGTGTTTTTCAGTTTGCCTCTGTCTCGGAAAGGAAATAGCATACTCAGAGACTCTTCCTTAATCACCTTCTCTGGGTGGTTCGATGTCAAGTCCAAAGCACCGCCATTGGAAAGGGCCAATGGCCAACCATTGGTAAAGTCACTTGATAAAGTTCTTGGTGGTTTCTCTTCAACGTTCGATGTTTTGTGGTAATCGGTCATGCTGTTGGATGGGGACAAGGCCTGCATGGAAGAGGTAGACTCCGAGATAGCAGGACTTCCAGCGCTTTGGCTTTCCATATCACCACCAGAGGATGAATCATTCGTCATGATGTCCCCTTCCACCGAACCATTCTCCACAGACTTTAAACTTGCTTGAAGTTGTTCGGCAAGACCTGCGTTGATCATCTTCATCTGATTTTCTAAAGCAGCTATACTTGACATTTCTGGTGGCAATGGTGAGGAAGATAAACTATCCTGAGATGCGTCGACAGATTTCGGCGTATCTGGCACGCTACTGTCAGGACAGTCTTCCATGTTCTCATCGGAGAAGTTATCCAGATCATCGAAGTTCTTCTCGTCAAAAGACCCTGTATCAGATTCCATCGACTCAGGATAGTTTTCCGTCACAGGCGTGTTGGGTATCTGGCCTCCCATGTGCATCCTGATGTGCTGCTGGAGCACAACAGCATTGGTGAACTTTTTCTGGCAGATCGGGCAGGAATGCTGAACTCTCAATGGGGGCATGGCACGGTGGACACTATAATGGGTCTTTAAATTTCCTTTCGTTGTGAAGGCGCGGCCACAGACTTTACATTTAAACGGCCTCTCGCCCGTATGTGTGCGGTAGTGCATTTTCAAAGCACTCTGGCAACTAAGAACTCGGTGGCAAATGACACACTCGTTGGGATCAGTTGCCTTTTTGTCGATGTTTTCAACTAGCTGCTGAAGTTTCGAGGTCTCAGAACCTGGTGTTGTATCCAGCAGTCCTCCAAATGGAAACTTAGCCTTAAACTGCTCTGACATGAGAGGCATCAGGGGATTGGAGAATGTGACCATGTTGCTGGAACCCGAGTCTGTGGTTGGGGAGGTTACAGAACTGTTCAGACTAGCAGAGACACTGGGCGTCTGGGCATTTTCTTCCAGTTTGTTGTTGGAGGATTGTAGAACACACACCTCCCCTTCAGTTAGGTGCCCGTTTGAGTTTTTCCCAACAGGATCAATGGAGCCGGAGTCACTTTTGACAGAACAAGGGGAACTTGATGAAGGATGGCTGATGGGAATAGGCTGAGGCTCCTCTGTTTTGATAAAAGGGACCAAGCTTGGTATGGTGGGTGGGAGTGGTAGACCAACTGATGTTGTCAGTGTTGACAATACTGGCTTGCTGTCTAGCCAGCTTGTTACAGGTTTTTCTGGTGGTATTGACATCCCATAGGGGATACCTGTACCTGTAGGAATGTTGTCCAAATGTTCCGGCACCGGATATGGGTTCATTTGAATGTGAGGGTATTTTTCTTTATGACGCTGGAAGTGGACTTTCAAATTCCCCTTGGTGGAAAACCTGTTCCCACAAATGTTGCACTTGAATGGCCTCTCCCCAGTGTGAGAACGTAAATGGATCTGCAAGGCACTGTCGCTCCCAAACACTTTTGCACAGAACCTGCATTTATGCTTAAAGAACGCTTCCTCGGAAGTAGTTTTTGCTTCGAAGGTGGTCAGGTTGGGTGGCTTACTTTTTCTCTGCTGGGCCAAAGCAGCCAAGGAACTCAAGTCCTCTGCAGGCGTCCCAACATTGGACAAAGGGTTAGGGAACACAGAGTTGCTAGGAGTGGGTTGAGGTAGAAGAGGGTTTGATACAGGGCTTAATAAACTGCTTATTGCAAAAGCTGGTGATGACGATGCAGTCACTGGTGGGTTGCCGAGCTGAGTTGCCGAGCCACCAGCATGTGTTGTCACTTTATCGGAGGACGGTGTTTCCGCTGCTGTGGCAGATTGGTTAATATTTGGAGGTGAGCCACTACTGGATGGAATCATAGTGTTGCCAGGATTGCTCTGAGGTAGCTGGAGAGGGGGCAGTTGCTTCACACCACTGATACTGGCAGACTGACTAGCTAGGCTTTGCGCCAATCCAGCCGCTGCAGCCAGCTGCTGGGATAAATGGGAACTTAATGTGGACAAAGGGTTGGCAGATGTTCGTAATGTACTCTGAGAGGGGCTCGGAGACACTGGCAGGTCTGCATTCTGGGATGCCAGCAATAATATTTGGTGACGAATTTGTTCAATCAATTGCAACTGGTGGATCTGTTGCTGCTGCAAAGCCAGCAACTGCTCCATGAGGGCCGGGACAGCCAACTTGCTCGCCGAGGCCCCGTTGCACCGGGCTTCCTGGGAGAACTGAGCGACCGCCACTTTCGTGCTCTGCAGGTTTTCAATGATGACGTTGCTATTGATCATGGAGAAGTTGCCCAACGTTGTCAGATCCCCTAGTTGAGGTAGAGAGGTTGTTACAGCTGAGGTACCCGCTGTGGAGCCGTTACTGCTTGCAATACTATTGTTGACATTTGGAGAAGTACCGCTAGTAGTCTTGCTATCGCTGGAAGCCTCCACGTCCATGGATTCCTCCTTGTCAAGTTTGTTGTTATGCTCGGAAAGGTCGCTGCGGTCTACTTGATCCATGTTATTAACTGTGTCATTCCTCTGCTCATTGGGATTATCAGTAGGGGAGCTAGGAGGAGGGAAGGTCTCAGAAGCAGAAACAGGATTTTCATTCACAATTAAAACTAATTGATTTTTAGTACAGTTCTTTTTGTGTTGTAGGAGATCCGATAGTTCAAAGAACTCGGCGCAGCATCTGCCACAGACGTGGGCATCTTTCGTCTTGGTGGTTCGATTTGTTTGACCCTTCTGCGTGTCTCCTAAAACATCAAGGCAAGGGGCGGGGAGAGAAAAGAGAAAGATGAGCAACTGACCAGAAATAAACTGGTTTCTAGGAAAGAATAAGGCAAACTTAAAATTCAGGGAACGTAACAGTATCGCAAATACTTTCCCACTAAAAAGACAATTCCTCTATTTTCTCACTATCTTTCAAAGTAAACTACCATCTCCACTTCTTTACAAGCATCTTTTAAAGTTTATTAATTTAGACCCACATGAAGCAAAGTCTCCTGTTCTTCTCAATCTATATAAATAAAAATGTAATGCTCGTTTGTGGGATTAACAGAATTCAGAAACCACTGGTCGAATTAACACGAAATTTTGACACAATACACCTAACAGTCCAATGAGTGTCCATCACCCCTAAAAACACACAAACACAAAAACCTCAACGAAAGAGACTTAAAACCCTCCAAAATACACTATATATACATATATACACTCACATGCATATACACATGCACACATACATACACACACACGTATATATATGCACAAGCACATACAAATATATACATGTACACACACATACACAAATATGCATATATGCACACATACATGTATATGCACACATATACATATACACATACATACATATATACACACAAATATGCATATAGACAAGCACACACATATACACAATATGCATATACACATATAAACACATGGATACACACACACACACACACACACACACACATATATATATATATACACACACACACAAACACACACACACATATATATATATACACGAACACACATATATACACAAATATATACACACACATAAACACATAGATATACACAAAAAACATATATACACAGACTGGGCCAAAGCAACATGTGGCAGGGGACGGCTAGTAGTCACAATAAATTAAATCTCTGGATGAGATGCAACTGATCTCATCTACCTTTAGCGCATGCGGATGAACACTAAAGCACTTTGTGGCCCACTACACATCATTTCTCAGCCTGGTAAAGTTAATACTGAAGCACTCTGTGTAACAATACAATATAGAACATTTGATCATCATCTTTTGCACTAGTTTTCAAAGCAATGATAGGTTTTGAGAAAATCAAGTGCAACAAGTGGGGAATAGCCTTCACAAACGTGTTAGTAGGTATGGACAGACCAGTCTGGTTTGGCCTATGTCTTTTTCATGTGTCCATTCTATCCCTTTTCCACATTAATCTAGACCTGTATTTTATTAAATATATGCATTGAAATTTATATCTAAACTTGCATCCTTGTAATTACGTTCTCACACAGTATTTATTTACAAATACATTTCGTCCCAAAGCACACACACCAAAATGTATTGTAACCTAAACCAAACATTTTCAACTGTGTTTGGTATCTCCTAAGCAAAGAACTTCATTCCAAATACAAAATCAGAAGACTATTTGGATTCTGATCCAGATGTAAACCAGTTCAGTTCACTAGAAAATTCATAAAGATGAAATTCTACATGAAATTCCATATTTAACAATGTATTGCAGGATATATGTGCACTAGGCAGTGATAACATAAAATAACCATACTTTTTAATGTAAATCTTATGTGATGCATCTTTTTTCCTGTGATGCCATCAGTGTAATATGTCTCTTAATTCCCTTCATCTTTGCACTGCATCAAAATAGACCAAAATTAATCAAAAAAAGCAATAGATTCAATCCAAAACTTCACAAAAATTACTCAAAATCGTTCAAGGCAAAGTTTTGTATGGTTACCTACGGCTAAGATGATCATTTCCTCCAGATAATCCATCAAAATATAAAATAGTATGAACCCAAAGACATTGGGGCTTAATGAAATTCCATAGCAAGGTATTGATTTCCAATGTTTCATACTGCTTATTGCCTAGTTGTCCACCGAGTGGCAAATCAACCATTTGAAGGACTCATTAGACTCTCAAGTTCCCCGTCAACCTTGCTCATCTTCAACCTGATTCAAAGATATCTTTGACAGTTGCCCCGTCACTAAACTAATTTGTAGTCATTCAAGGTCCCAATCAGTTGTCGAGAAGAAAGAATAGGTATTTGAGGGGAGGACAGAAGAGAAAAGAGGGGATGAGATCTCCCTAACTTCGGGTTGACGTGAACAAGCAAATGAACAAACAAACAAGATCTTGAGCTCCCGCATAACACGAAGCTAACTCTGATCCTTTTGCGAAACATTCCACAACATCTAGCGGCTTTGTCAAATTGAAAATGGAAAAGCAGGAAATCCCCTGTCAAAGAATAATATTCATATTTTCCACAATAAAGCATTTGTTGACTAATCCTACTTACGATGCTTAGTTGAAGATTGCAGAGATCTTTGAACCCCATATTCTAAGCAGGCCTTCGTACGTTATGAAATGTTGCTGCTCAAACTATTTCCAACACTACGGCTACAGACTTTATTGTAAAAATCCTTTATCCCAAAATGGTTTCAGTAAATTTGAATGAATGACTTTACTTCCCTTAGAATAATATTTCAGAGTTGTGACATCGGTGAGAAATTAAGTCCCGAATCAACAAGACTGATTTCCAACTCAATGTGCTTAGGAAAAGGCTGTTAGGTTGTGTTTTTATGATGCCAGTTGTAACCTCCACCATGCCAATCTAAATCTCTGGGTAGTTTCATTGTGAATATACCAGATCTCCCCAACTCCATGTAGTCATATTCCACAATAAAGCATTTGTTGACTCATCCTACTTACAATGCTAAAAGACTGCAGAGATCTTTGAACCCCATATTCTGAGCAGGCCTTCATACGTTATGAGATGTTACTGCTCAAATCATTTCCAACACTATGGTGGTTTTCTGAGCAGAGTCTCAGACTTTATCGTAAAAGTCCTTTATCCAAAAATGGTTCCAGTAAATTTGAATGAATGACTTTACTTCCCTTAGAAGAATATTTTAGAATTGTGACATTGGTGAGAAGTTAAGTCCCAAATCAACAAGACTTATTTCCAACTCA